>NC_134708.1:97180822-97410822 GCF_043290135.1 Rhipicephalus microplus
CACGCACAGACTCACACGAACAGATACATAAACAAGCACACACGCAAGCAGCCACACACAAAAATACACACATGGACACTCACGATAATTTCGTCGCAATTCAGCTTCATCGCAATAGCGAAAACTGATTGCCGTATTTTGGCTCGAGCGACCGTTTTAATAGACTTTCGTGTATTGATCGCAGGAAAACTCAACGGTCGACAGCAGCAGGTACAACATAGAGTGACGGCTTGAAAACACATCGGCTTCGGAAACAGACGCCTGGTGACCAAAAGTCACGTTTTGTAAGTAGTCTGTACTGACTTGTGTCTTCTGAAACAAAAAGAAAAAAAATCATCTGTTTTGCCGTGTACAAATAGCTATAAAACAGGTTACCGAATATATGAAGGCTCATCAATGTGTGCAAAGCCTGAGTGTTCTTCTAGAGCGTCTGAGTGCTTAGCTATACGAGATGAATTTCACCCTGATGGTGATTTCGTTTTGTGTTCCTCCGCATCACGATTCGATATCTTGTGCCATGGTCCACATGTTCTATGCCCCAAAGGAGAACACAGCAGTGTTAGTGTGCTGCCAAAGTTTGAAGAAAGAAAAGAAAATTAACCGCGCGCGTTTGCAGAATATGCCGGGAATTCGACCTGCTGATGAAGAGGCGGTCGCTAATGTTGGGAACGATTTTGAAATCGGTGCGGTTGATGTGCACTTCCCTGTGTGACGGTTAAATTAAATTGTGGTGTGTTATTATAAAAATCCGTCGATGTTAATGTTGTTCAGAATACAGATGGTTATCAGAGATGCCAGGTTTGGCTACTTTGCGCCAATTTGACTACTATAAAGCCGTTGGAGATGAAAAAGCGGCTTGGATACTTTCTTGTTCAGTTATTTGTACTAGTCTGTGAGCATAGGGAACTGAAGGTATGAATTTTTTTCTTGTCTTTTATTATTAAAAAAAAGCGCCTGGAGTGTTAAGCATTCGTACTCATGGCAACCGCGCTTGTGCATCTTTCGCTTCTGTCGGTCTCCGAGAAGTGTCCTAGAGAATTCCGGGTTTAGCCGCGTGGGCTTTCCTCGCAACACGTGCGACTCTTGAGATGAGCTGCGTTTTCAATATGATTGTGGGCGCTTCCAAACGTTGGGCGTGCTCAGGGTTACTGCTAGAAGGTACTAATATTTCAGAATGGCGGCATGGCCACTTTATGGCTGCTTTTTTGATGTCTCTTGTGGCGCGTCAAGTAGCCATATTCTGTATTATTTGTACACAAAACGCTCTATTGGCAGGCTGTTCTGTCACATCAGCCAATGCGCGCACGCGTCCTCCCCTCAAAAGGACATGCGCACATCGAGGCACTCAATGCAACGCACCACACGCCTGCAAATGCGAAGTGGCGAAGTTACATGCATGTGTTGTCCGCCTCGGGGCATCAGTGGCTATAGGGTGCTCTGCTGCTGACCCGAGGATCGTGGGTTTTATCCCGGCCGGGGCGGTTGAATTTCGCTGGAGGCGAAATGGTAGAGTGCGACGTCAGGGCACGTAAAGAACACGAGTCGGTCGAAATTTCCGGAGCACTCCACTCATAATGATATCTTAGTTTTGGGACCCAAACCCCACATATTGCCACGTTCCATTCCTCAAGTTTTGTTATCGCCCCAATACACTACACAATTTTCAGCACAAACCGCGCCTGCAGTTTTCGAGAAGCTTCAGGACTCATTCTTTATGACGCCTCTAGGCTCATTCCACAGATAAGCCCACCTAATTTAATTGATTGAGTATTCGGATGCTTTTCGCGTAACGTAGAGTGCAGTCGTACCAGCGCAATGCTGTAGCTCTTTCGCTAAAGCAACAAAAAACTACATAACGGCTTGGCCAAAACGAATGCAGTGTGCCGGAAACATTACGCTATCATATTGGTTCCCCAAGCATGCGAATTGCCACGTGTGAGTTCACGCACAAAAGCTAGAGAAGTGCTGGCGAGTGCGACCGGCGGCTGTCGGTGAGAAGAGACGTACGTTCTTTGGGAGTGCTTGAATCGCGTCGCATCGATGCTTGTTGCTTCTTGAGCGGACACCACAAACAATGAATAATGCTTCACTTAGGTTAATTGATGCCACGGCTGCGCTGTATTGTCATTCTTAATCGTCGAAATCGTGTATTCTGAAACCCGGAAGCACGGATAACACAATTGTGTGGGCTCGGTCGGTAGGCCTAACGTTTGGTGGAAATCATGGTGGTAGAACATGCATGTAGTGTACAGATCCCAGCTTGGTACACTGTATAAATTGCCCGCCATTATAAGCCCACACATCATCTGCTTATTGGTTCCCAGTATTATTGCAATGGTGGGCAGATCTTCTTAGCTTGGCACACCATGTGGACCACCATAAGAAGCAGCACCCATCATCTGCTTAGTGCTTCCCAGCATTATCGCAATGGTGGGAAGAGTTTCTCAGCTTGGTAAACCATGTGGCCCAACATAATAAGCACCACCCACCATATGCTTAGGGCTTCCCAGCATTACCGCAATGGTGGGCAGAGTGTCCCATTATGGCCCACTATCTAGCTTCTGCTTTCCACTTTACCCATCTTCTGTACACCATACCACCCAGTATGTCCCGGCATATCCACCATAATTTCCACTACGTCCCACCATATCCATCATAATTTCCACCATGCCCACTATTATTTCCACTACGCCCACCATGTTTTCCAGTATCCACCATGGCAATTTTTCCGATAGGGCTTCCTCTTGCTCTTCCTACTTCAAATGCGGATTGTTCATCACTACGTCATGGTCCCAGCAAACATAAATATTATGTAAGTTGTCATTGTAGAAAGTCAATCTAAGTGTGTCGTTATGTCGAAGATGATGGGTGACACAACGACGCGAACTCTTGGCCCTTCTTCGACAGTTCCGTTCTTCCTTAGATTGCTCTCAGCCATCATTAGGTAGCACAGCGAGCATCACGCACCAAATCGGCACCAGTCCTTATGCTCCCTTATGCCGACGACCACATCGAGTTATCCACGAGCTCCCTTATGCCGACGACCACATCGAGTTATCCACGAACAAGTCGATGCGTGGTCTCATCCAGTCATCCCCGAGCCCCTGGTCGTTCCCTGGCTGTGCTTGTGCGCAAAAAGGAAGGGTCTATATTGCACTGTGTATCATTATTTGAAAAAAAAAAATTGGCTTCAAGTATAACCTATTGGTGATGTTTTAGGCTCCTGAAAAACGTTCTTGTATTTATGCTGCAGTCTCATCTAAGAGTCCTTGATTTGAAGAAAAAAAGTGCACACGATAAAGATGAGTTTCATGAAATGTAGTGGTGTTGCGTACAAGATTCCGCTGAGTGGCGGCAAAGTGTACATGGACCATTCTGGCCGGTGTATTAATGACCGCCTAGAAGAGCACGCCTTGTCTATGAGAAATGGTACAAGATCTCATTCGTCGTATATCACAGCAAAGAATGCACGTGTGAACCATTGCTCGGCATTCCTCGGAAGAGTTAAGACTCGGGAACTATATACATATATATAAATACGGTGATCGTTGTGTCCGACCCGCGGTGGTGGTCGAGTGCCTAAGGTACTCGGCTGAATTGAATTTGGTTAAGTGGTTTTTTTTACTAGAGATCGTCATTTTTTCTTACTTTGTCTCTCCTTTGCGCATCGCATAGGGTTGTGAAGCAGATTTGTTAGAAGAATGAAAGTTGGTTTCAGCAAGTGTGCGATTTTCCGCGTCTGTGTTTGTTTTTTTTTGTCCCTGTCTGACGATTTGCGTCATTAATTCTGCATGTTGAGCCATATACCTACTAGCTCGACCGCAAACACGACTATGCTCGTGTATACTTTAAACTATAAGGTATTAGCGGTAGACAGGGTGCTTTATTGCAGAAATCCGTACGCCAGCACTGCTGCGATGAACATCAAGCCACCGTGTTCCTCAGTTGCTTAAACAGCTTCAACGCCTCAATAAGTCTGTCTTCGGTCGATGTCTGGTCCACTCGTGCGGCTAGGCGTCTTTCCTCCAAATCGGGCCACCGTCCAACTCTCCAGTAGGGGTTGCCCAGCTGCTGGGGCGTCATGCTGAAATGCAAAACACTCATTCAAGTTCACAAGGGTCGCTGGTACGCTGGCACCTAATGGGCGTTTTTAAAGGCAGCTTTCAATAAAACGCTACCTCAGTGTCAACTGATGTATTCGCGCAGGAACTCTATAAATTGGGCAAACATGCGTCGCAGTATAGTAGAGGTGATTTGAAAATGTTGTTCAACAGTCCAATAACTTCCTTCTGATTGAATCGTGGGCAGATATTTAAAAGGAAATGACATGGTGTTACAGTTTATGGTATACCCATTCTCTCAAAGCTCGAATTAAAACTTCCGGTGCCAACGAAAAACCCTTTGCGCTGTTGGTCATCACGCGCCGTTGCTTATGGTGCATCCACACGGCTGACCGAATCCGAGTTTCGAGGAGCGGACGGCACGTCACGTGACCTCATATCAGCGTTTCCCCTCATCCGTCGCGGGCGGATGAGCCCTGTGACACATGGGGACCCTGGCGGCGGAACGCCGCAGCCTTAGCAGGCAAACAAGCGGACAACTAGTACATTTTTCGTCTGATCGAGTCGTACGGCTGTCCCTGCAGTCTGCCGGCACTTAGCTTAGTTTGTTTCTCGGGCCCTATATTCGAAAGTGATAACATGTGACATACATATCACTTCTAATGAGCGTTGCTTGGCAGGTTAAAGGGCAGCCCGTAAGTTGTCGCTTTCATCATGGCACACGCAGGACGCTAAGACAACCAAGGTGGCGACGTCACCGAAAGCAGTAGTGTCAGAGCTTGCTCATTGTTTGCATACTGAGTCTATGGTCAAGATGCAGACCAAAAGAAGGAAGCACAATGTGCAGCAGTGGAATGTGCACTGTCGGTACCTGTTATCGGCAAAAAAAAAAAAAAAAGCTGCCGATATCTTTGCATCACTCTACCCCATCCCCCTTTCTCCTATGCGTGGCAGCACGCGCGACCGCAACACGAGGTCGGTCTTCAGAAAAAGGAAAACACAGTTGACAGGAATTTTGAGCGCGAAAAACACACATTCACAAGACAAGAGGGCAGGGTTGTCCTTGCGCCCATCCTGTCGTCTCGTTTGGTGATTGTGTGTTTTTTTTGCGCTCAAACTTCCTGTCAATTAGGCACCAATTTCGCCGAATTTCAAGTTTTGCTGAACCATCTGTCAAATAGTTCCCCGCATGTGCGAACACATCCATACTATGAATCAGGTGATAAAGAAATGCTCAGAACACAGCCAACCACTATACATAGCCTGCATAGATTACGAGGAGGCATTTCATTCAGTAGAGATACCAGCAGTACAGCAGAAACTGCGGAATCAGGGTGTCGACGAAGCTTATATGAACATCTTGTAAAAAAATCTACAGAGGATTAATTGCTACTACATCGCTTCATGAAGAAAGCAACAGAATACCAATCAAGAATAGTGTAAGGCAGGGGGATACAATTTCCACAATGCTATTTACCGCGTGCTTACACGAAGATTTCAGAGGCCTAGAATGAGAACAGTTAGGGATAAGAGTTTGTGGAGAGCACCTTAGTAACCTGCGCTTCACCGATGGCACTGCATTGTCGAGTAACTCGAGACGAACTGCAATTCATGATTACTGAATTAGGCAAAGAGAGCAGAAAGATAGGTCTTAAATAATCTGCAGAAAACGAAAGTAATGTACGACAACCTCGGAAGACAACAGCGCTTCGAGATGGGTAGCCGTGCACTTGAAGTTCTAAAAGAGTACGTCTACTTAGGACATGTAGTAACCGCGGAACCGAACCAAAAGACTTTGGTCAGCCTTGTATGAGCAGTATCTGCGAGAGATGCTTAAAAACTGCGCTACAACTAATTGCGAAGTTGCGAAGTTAGGAAGGAGACATGGAACGAAGTGCATGGACACTACAAGTTCGTGTCTTCCCCCTAACTAGGTGTTTCGCTGTTACTGTTACGCAGCTTTTTGAGCGTGAAAGACCAACTAGCCAAGTACTTGAATTTGCTCACCTGCGATACAAGAGTGCGTCGTCGGTGCGCCGCGGCATCATGTCTGGCAGCGGATCGTGGTGCAGCTGGCCTCCGTCGGGATCACCTCCACGTCGGCCGAGTATGTTCCACACCGGGCTGTTGGCAAACAGTTGTCCTCTCGCGACTGCCACCAGCAGCAGCAGGAGAAGCAAAGCCTGCGATGGCTTTGTGAATATTCGTTTTCAGATTGGCAGATTAGAATCGAGAATGAATGATTTTTCGCCAGTGTATTATAACTACATTGATGTAATCAATTTTGACGCCCCCAACAGCGAATCCCAGTTTTGCACATGAGCGAGAAGCAAGGTTCATAGGTGAGCTCTTCTTGAGAAGGCAAAGTTACATTGCAACTTCACGTTGAAATATCTGCGCAGGCGTACAGGGACAGATACACGAATGGGCGCAATCTAACACTTCTTTTTCAAAGTTCGGCCTACTACACATTGAGCACTGCATGGAAATGAGTGCGAATGCACGCTTTGTTTTAATAACACCACCTTAGAAAAAATTATGGACCATCTCCCTGAAGGGAACTATGATGGGATGCGAAGCAGCAGCGATGCGCACGGCTTTGACCCGATTGCAACGTGCATTGACGCGGGTGCTGGAACAACGGTTCTAAGCGAAACTCGATCGGTGTAGCTTTTACTCAAGTAAACGTTTCTTTGCAACGCAAAGACACGGGAAACGGGGCGGGTTTCGTGTAAGTTTTATCTCAGATATACGAGCGGAAGGAGTGCTTCCACTCGACGTGTGGTCGAGTGTTGTGGGTGGTGGGCGGAGTTGCGAGTGGGCGGAAGAGCAACACCACCTAGGTGCGTTGGGAGGAGCCGGCAGATGCTGCGGATGATTGAGAGAGTGACGTAAACGCGCCGCTGCGACTTGACCTACTTGGCATCGTTCCAACTACTGCGGGGGGGGGGGGGACGTGGTGCGTCGTGTGTGCACGGAGACACGGACGGACAGCGTTACACAGGCTAGTCGAAGAGCTGTTTTGCATGTAATATAGACATCAAAATGGAACTTCGAGAGAGATCATGAAAGCTTATTACATTGAAAAGCTTTAAGAAAAGTCTGTTAAACACCCATTGGTTGTTTTTATTCAGAAAGAACTTTCTCTCTTGTCTTCAGTTCATTGAGAATGCGATGAGAAGTGGTTACACGTGCGCTATTCAAATGCTTTTGGACCTGGTTGCACTGATTAGAGAGCTTTAAAAGTCGTATCTGGGCCCGGTTTGGACACACTGCACGGATACACAGGACTTCATATTCACAGATAACAGGATACACAGGACCTCAAGGTGAATTTGTTCCAACTAGGCTGAGTCGTAGTTTTGCTTGCATTTGCAACCTCCTACGAAAAAAAAAATTCTGTGGACGTGGCCCCAAGCTTTATGAAGCCAGATTGTTAGGTATTAGGCAGAGCCTGGTATTATTGAGAATTGAGAATTTTTGCCTTATTGCACATAAAACACGAAAATGGCGCACGGACACAACCACGCAGGTTCACACATGGTCGTTTTGCGCAGCCTAAAGGGACACTAAATAGGAAAACGATTTTTAGCGTACTAGTGAAGTACAATTTCACAGTCTCGAAAACCCCACCCTTACGGTGACACGATGCAAAAACTGTGGAATGTGCCTCAGCGCGTGGTCACAACATCGTATTACTATGGATACCCAGTCACGTTGAAATAAAGAAAAATTAACATGCTTACAGCTTCGCCAAAAAAAAAAAGCATTGATTGAAAGACGGGATTGCGCTATCCCTATGTCTGGGGCGGGTATTCGACACTTTATAACGCAAGGAGCTAACCATTGTTCGATGGAAATGTGGTTTGATAGCCCTTAATAAAAGGAATCAGTACTTTACGAAGTTGATCCACTCAGAAAATTTTTCATAGCGACATATCTCCCATGACGCTTAGAGACATTAATCCAGGCTTTGATTGGAAGTAGTGTACACAAACAACTTCCTGCACAAGATACATTGATCGAACTCTCTGGAATTCCATTGTGGTCATGCAGAAGAAAATGTTCGCCATATTATTTTGGAGTGCGTTAAATACGCGAATGATAGAGAAAAAGTAAGGAAGAAATTAGCAAGCTTTGACAGACGGCCCCTCACATTAAAGAAATTACTTGGACTATGGCCTGAGATGCATCTTCAGAAGAGGACGAACATGTTCCCGACATACGTTTCAGTGGACACTGGACTGGATAAGCGCCTGTGACAGATCGCTGACTATAATAACAGCAAAATATCGTTAATTGCGATGCTCGAATGAATGAACCGACTGCAGAATTATCGAATGTGCTAGAAAAACGAGGCTAATTGCTGTTACGTCAATACACTTCAATTTGCTTGATGAATACGCCAATCCCATACTTGATTGCATAAAAGCAGAGTAAAATGCGAAATTTTTGTCATGCCGCGACTTGATTCTCAATGCGACTATGGCGGCAGCCTACCCTATCCCGAAACGTGGTGCGCATCCCTGCACTCTTATGACGTATCTCCACCAACTATTCCAACAAAATGCTCTACTTGAAAACCTGGCGCATATTTAGCGGCAAAACATGTGTACGTACCCGAAACATCGTGGTCATGGTGCAGTGCTCTGCCTACGTGCTCTGGCTTTTATATAGAGTGCTGCTGCTTGCAAGATCGAACTGGCCCAGCGAGAGTGATTCTGCTTTAGATAGCTTCTGGGAATGCATTTTTTCGTGATACTCTGAGCAAATACCGAGTTTGTTTTCCGTGAAAACAAGGCCTCCTTTCAATACATAATGCTGTATGCGCAGGGAGGCCTCGCCAAACACGGAAGAGTGTTATAAGAGAACGTGGGTCTTATACAAGCTCAAACATAACTTATCTACGCTGCCTAGAAGGAATTGTCGACAAACCAGCTGGTACACAACGCCTGTGAAGACTGATACGGGGTCACATATCTTCAAGTTCGGTCTCAAGTTAACTCTAAGGTTGAGGTTTGTTGAGATACCTCACCGCGGTGGTCTAGTGGCTAAGGTACTCGGCTGTTGACTCGCAGGTCGCGGGATCTAATCCCGGCTGCTGCGGCTGCGTTTCCGATGGAGGCGGAAATGTTGTAGGCCCGTGTGCTCAGATTTGGGTGCACGTTAAAGAACCCCAAGTGGTCGAAATTTCCTGAGCCCTCCACTACGGCGTCTCTCATAATCATATGGTGGTTTTGGGGCGTTAAACCCCACATATCATCAGGTTTGTTGAGATGTCATGGCAAAGTCCGCGGCTTGTTGCAATCGTGATGTTGAATGCTTTTGAGCAATGAAAAACGAGAGACTGGTGGCAGAAACCAGAATTTATATAACATCTTACCAACTCCTTGTATATGTACTGCCTCTTGGCGCCTGACGTAATAGTGAAATGCTGTAATCCCTTGAAGTCACACTAAAGAGAAAAATGATATTTCCCATATATATCGATTATGGCTTCACAAAAGCCAAAGCGCTAGTTTTACCGCAAAGGAAACGATTGCAATCACTTTATCTCCGCATTCTGCAATGGTACACTCAGGGTTCCGCTAATGCTCGCTCCTGTTTCATTGACCCAAGCTTGCAAATTTGTTTGCTATTGGGTCTGTCACGACGCGATGCAACTTTTCTGTGTTGCATGTAGTTGGGCGTGGTATTTACGAGTGCGATTTCGTATAATTAAAGTAGCCAGCCGTGCGGCACTCAGCTTAAGCACCTGTGAGGAGACGCTCCAGCACATTCTATGCCACTATACCCATCTTACCAGGATGGCCGATTTATTCTGGAAGCCAAGATCTGTCGTCTGGACTTAAGGCCACTACCAGAAAAGAAGATCCCCCGACGTTGGCCTACGCGGATTCGCACACACGTTGTGCTTCTTCGAGACGACCTGACTTGACGAGTGGTTCGTGTTGTACAGGTTCAAACAATCTGTTCAGCCTTCTGTTCCTTACTCTTCTTTCGTCTCTCTCTCTCTCAGTAAGCGTAAAAAGGCGCGAAGAGACAACATGACTGGCCAGGCCACCTAGAACTTCTTGCACCAAACGCCGTGACTTCACAGACCTTGACATCGCCTGTTAGGTCACACGTAGGGTGAAGATGAAGTGCATTGTCCCCTGCTGAGTCCGTAGACTCGAAGTAGATGTAAATTTTGTTCAGGTAATGACGCAAAATACGCTTTCAAATCCAAGACGTCATGCGTGGAGAGGTCTCAGTATGCTATCAATCAATCTAAAGTGATTCACTGTGTCACTCTGCCCCGCCGTGCTGGTCTAGTGGCTAAGGTACTCGGCTGCTGACCCGCAGGTCGCAGGATTTAATCTCGGCATCGACGGCTGCATTTCTGATGGAGGCGGAAATGTTGTAGGCCCGTGTGCTCTGATTTGGGTGCACGTTAAAAGAACCCCAGGTGGTCGAAATTTCCGGCGCCCTTTACTATGGTGTCTCTCGTAATCATATTGTTACGAATAAGACACGACGCCGTATCGACGAGGCTGTGGAAGAGATTTACTTTAAACCAGCAGTACTGGCGTGACCGGTTTACCAGCGAACGAGCGGAGAGCACCTTTCTTCCTCTTCGTCAGGCACACACGCACATCGTTGCACAAAATGTCAACATGCATGTAGCATAATCCCCGGCGGCAGAAGCGCCGTCTCGGCGCATCTAGATGTCAACGTCAGCGGGAGAGTGGTAAGGCTTCAAGCGTGCCACACGTATGATATCGGTGGTCTGTGAGGCAGTTGAAGGCGATGGGGCAGCAGGGGTAATTTCGTATGTCACAGGAGTAATTTCACGAAGGACTCGATATGGACCTGTGTAGCGGGAAAGAAGTTTTTCCGACAAGCCGACTTGACGGGTCGGGGACCACAGCAGCACCAATGAACTGGGTAAGAAGTGCACGTCGCGGTGCCGTTGATCGTACAAACGCCGCTGGTTCTCTTGAGAGGCCAGGAAGCGAGTGCAGGCGATTTCGATGGTGGTTTCGGGACGTTAAACCTTACATATCAATCAATCAATCAATCAATCAATCAATCAATCAATCAATCAATCAATCAATCAATCAATCACTGTTTCACTTTGCACTTTAGTACGGGTGCTATCGCTTCGCGCTCTGCCTTCCTTCTTTAGTGCGGAAAGCGAGCGTCGACGATAGGAAACGTTTCGTATTGTACACGTGAGAATACATGTCTGTCCAGTTGTTTGGTCTTGCGACAAGAGACAACGCCCTCAAAGGTGTGACACAAACGCTCATAATGAGATCCTGGTAGAATGCTGGCTATACCCGAGAAGCTGGACAAAAAATGTCCGGTTTCCTGGCTATATTCAGAACTTTAAGAGGCGCCTGCAGCAAAAGGGTGTACACCTGGCACCCCGTGAGGCGTCCGTACAAAACGAGGCCGCCGAGCACTGTGCGACGATGAACGCAGGTCAACGCCCCAGCTAAGAAGACGTGGCCGCTTCTTCGCAAGATTCAACGAGGTAACTCGTGGGCAGTTGCCAACTTCAAAGAAAACGGGCCTTTCCTTCCATACATAAGGACGAACGGGATCGCCTGTCTTGTTTGCCGTGTGGCCGTGTCGATGGCAAAGTACACATCGCCAACGAAGCTGTTGGTGCGTGCTGCGTTCGCATAGCCCGTGATCTCAAGCAGTCCGGTTCATCTGCTCGACAAAACCCACGGGTGGTTGGTTCACCGGCGTTGTGGCGTGTTGAGTATGCGCAAGGTGGCTTCCAACTCTCGCAGCATTATGTTGATGTTACAAAGCATTTAATTCTGAGCGCTGTGACGTGCTTGCTTGCCATGAAATGCATTGCATTACGCGTTGTTTGGCAGCACCTCGGCTTCGACACACGTGATCAAATTGTAGAAGGTGACGCCACTTTTTTTTTTTTTATTGAGAACGGGCCCACATGGCCGGTGCCCACTGCTTTGAACAGTGGTTCTCTGCATGGGACGCTTAGAACCACGATCAACAACCTATTACACAAATTTTTTTAGACAACCGATGAAATAGACACAGATGAACGCAAACTTCCATATGAATTTATTATCGAAATGAGACATATATGTATAGGTATAACGAAACTAAGACACCAGTGGCACCGGTGTCCAGTGTTAAAGCGCGCGTATGCTCATCACTCCCTCAGATGAATTGCTCCTTTCAAGAAGGATATTTTCATATCTGTCAATGAAACTGATGTTCTCACGCAGTTGATGCCCTCCCGTTGCATTTGGGCTTCCTCCACAATCTCTCGCGTGTGGTGACCCCGTCATTGAAAACAGCAGTGCACTGCTCATACAACGATTTGGAGGCACACCAGTGGCAAATGGCCAAATTTCTATCGCTGCCCCTTTCCACCCTGTTCGCATGCTCACCCAGGTGGTAGTTTTACACACCGATCTGCTTGCCCCAGTAGAACATGGCACAACATGGCTTCCGAAAAGGGTTTTCATGCGAAACTCAACTAGCACTTTTTGTTCATGACCTTCATTCCAATCTCGATAATAACCTTCAAACCGACGCCATATTTCTAGATTTCACCAAAGCATTTGATAAGGTACCTCACAAACGCCTGTTACTGAAACTCTCCCACTTAAACTTACATCCCGCTGTCTTAATCTGGATCCAAGAATTCTTACATAACCGTTCCCAATCTGTCCTTGTAAATGATCAGCTCTCCAACTTTATTCCTGTTACATCAGGTGTCCCTCAGGGTTCCGTCCATGGCCCCTTGTTATTTCTAATATATATTAATGACCTACCAACGAACTTAACTTGTAACGTACGCATGTTTGCTGATGACTGCGTTTTGTACCACACAGTAACGAATGTATCTGATCAAATTAGCCTCCAAAGTGACATTAACCAAGTGCAGCGTTGGTGTGAACGGTGGCAAATGGAACTTAATCCTAACAAATGTAAACTTGTGTCGTTTCAGCGTCGCCATAACCCGCTGACCACTTCCTACGTAATCTCTAACACTCCTGTTCAACTTGTGCAATCCTACAAATACCTTGGCCTAACTTTGTGCAGTGACCTAACTTGGGCTGAGCACATCCGGACTATCATCGCAGCTGCTAATCGTACTCTCGGCTTCCTAAAACGTCATCTGCGCAACACACCCCGCCATGTAAAATTATTAGCATATCAGTCCCTCGTAAGAAGCAAGCTTGAATATGCATCGTCAATTTGGAGTCCACAACACGCGTATCTCATTGCTGCACTCGAATCACTTCAAAACCGTGCTACTAGATTCATTCATTCCTCATATGCCTATCACATTAGCGTGTCATCTTTAAAAGAAGAAATTGGCCTGTCCCCTCTATCTTCCCGCCGCCGCATTGCCACCCTTTGCTTGTTTCACAAACTTTTTCACAGTCCACTTGCAATCGAACCTTACATTTCCCCCCCATTTCGCAGGTCATATAGCATTGGCCATGTCTTTCAAGTTGCCCGTCAACGTTCCCGCACCGTTACTTTTGCTGCCTCATTTTTTCTTCGTGCAGAAAAGACTGGAATGACCTCCCCCACCATATTGCAGCAATCACCTGTCCATCAACATTTATGCATAGCGTCACAAGCCATTTTTCAAACTACCCCTTATGTAATGTCCCCCTGGGGACCTTTAAGGTAATAAAATGAAATGAAATGAAAAGGGCGTCCACACGAGACGAAAGTGGCAACTTGTACACGACCGCGTTTGTGCAGTCAGAAGCCTAGTTGTATCGATGTTTCAAGCCACATTTTTAAATTTTAGGTGTAAATAGGCAGTCTTTTTTTAGGTATAATCTGACGGTATATTTTTGGGGGGGAGTGGGGGGGGGGGGCACATGATCATTGGTACGCCGGCTTTTGCACCAATATTAAGGGGACCGACAACTGCCCAAAACTGCCCAGAAGGGTTGCTTTGAGGGAATCCCTCAAAGCAACCCTATTTTTCTCATGAGAAGTGGAATAATATTTTTATTTCTGGTGGCAGGAAACTTCAATTATCCGAGCTTCAGTGTCATCTGACCGTAAACTATTGCACGCAGGCAACAGTTTTTTTAGCATTGAAGTATTGTTTGTTTCTCTATAGTAAAATATGTTACTTCATAAAAAAAATGTACCTATAGCCCTGCGCTAGTAGTAGGTTTTAAAGTGGCGCTGCCTTCGCATGACGTAATGATGCCGTGCTCGTTAGTTCGTCTTTGAACAACTTCGCTACGTGCTCATGAAACCGTCCACGCAGTTTCGAGCTCGCTAAGATTTTGGAGTGACGTGTTTTTTTTTAACCTACACTTTGTCTCACTAATGACGCGCAGTGACGTTTTCGGTGACTTGACTTGGCTCGTGTGACTAGAGAGTAACGACGACGGGACAAGCCATCCACGACACAGGCACATCAACCTTGGGCGCTGGCGCACACAAAGCTGTACAAATACAGGGAAGCTGTATAAAGCCAAATCGTCTCATCGTAATGGCGTGTTATTTTCAAAAATAGTTGCAAAGCTCAGAATAAACGTGGTTAAGCATAGTCACAGGAACTCTTGCGAAAGCAGAACAATGACAGCATGCACAAGTCGCTATAGAAGGGCTACCGAAATCGCTATCAATTCTCAGCGTTGCTGGACAAAAAGTTGATGTTCAGAGTCATTTAAATAAAAAAATACTGGCTATTAAATAAGTACGTGCTTTTCGGAGTAGCTACTAGAGTTGCGAACACTGCGAAGGGTAAGCTTTCGGTCGCGCCGCAAAAAACTGGGTCGAAAAAATATCATTTGTGGGTCCCTTTAACATTGTGTGCGATGCCATACAGATAATCAATTACCCCCATCTTTTTAGTACTGGTGGTATCCCGATTGTGTCCCTGATTATCTTCGTGCGAAGGAGCGACGGCTTCCTTTTGCGTCCTCCGAATAGCATCAGCAAAGCCACAATCATATCCGGCGGGTCACTGGCTGACGTCAGGCGAGACAACTGCGCGTTTAAACCTCGATCCAGACCGTGCTCTCACTGAGCGCATTGTTCAGACCACGACCTCCTCTATAATTTTATGACCTGCTCATCGGCACAATGCCTATGGAGGCGTTTGGGTCTGAAAATTGGCGCATAGACACTAGAGATGCCGCTAGGTGCCGTCACAACTTACCCCATAGCAGACGACGCACGAACGTCGTCGTGCACTCGCGCGTGCGCGTTCCTTTCATTAGCAAGTTTTAGAATAACGTTTGCGGGCATTGCCAGCAAAGCCGGCGCCACATGATATTTAGAATAGCTTGGGACATTAAACCCCACATATCATTAACCGCAACGCATCAGCGTTTGCGGGCCGCACACGCCGCCCGCTATTTCGGATATTCTGCGGGCGGGCCGCGAACGCGAATGGCTGCTCGCGTTACGACGCATGCGCAGTGGGCGCAACCGCACCGCAAGGGTTCGCGGTTCGCTATTTCAAAGCTTCTAACGCGTGGATCGAGCAACAGATTCAGCGTCTCGAAACAACATTATAGCTATCAGAGGCACCACTGTGACTGGCTCCGGGGTCTCCACTACCGGAATCTCTGCGCGAACGCTTCAGTAAAAGAAAAAAAAAGAAAAAAATCGAGCGAACGCGTGCACGCATGTGCAGAAAAGCGGTTTGAAGGCTGCAGCGACGGGGGTAAGTATAGTGCTATGGCGTGCTGTTCCTAGTGCTGTGGCACTTTAGAGAACTGAAGAATAATAAACAAGCAAAAGCAAATATAGCGACACGAAAAGTGGCGGAATGAGCAGATCGTAAGTTTATAGAGGAGGTCGCGGACAAGAGCTGATTATGGCTCTCTTCATTTCCGAAATCTCATAGCGGCAATTGGTTATTCACATCGAAGACTTCAATTGTCTCACTTTACCTAACTGCCAAACTCCACTAATTAAAACGGTAATAAATTATAAATTTACGAATCCTACTTAGTGTACCGAATTATATTTCAACCCTATTAAGATACCTGTCGCTGTAGAAAAAGCAACTGTGGAGCCAGCGAGCAAATATCGTCTTTTGATGATTTTTAAACAGGATTGGATACATTTCTCAAAACACGGTATATATATATATATATATATATATATATATATATATATATATATATATATATATAATATATATGCAAGTAGTCAAGTAGATGCTCCGTGAGCAGTCACAACGTGTTTTTTTATGTTTCAACTAGAGTCTGGCTGAAACGTCGAAATAGACCACGTTGCGACTGCTCATGAAAAATCTACTTGACTATATATATATATATATATATATATATATATATATATATATATATATATATATATATATATATATTTATATATATATATATATATATATATATGAAATAGATGAAGTTTTTTCTGGCAACCGTAATAAAAATTATAAACTTCGAGAATATTGCAGTATATAGTCGGTGACAACTTTTTGTGGCTGCACAGCCAAAGCCACGTGGGTGGAGCTTCTGGTTGTTAGACCAGCGCTTTTCCGTATTCCTTGTCTTGTGTGTTTCCTTTTGTGCGCTGCTCAAGTATGGATGATTATCTGTGTATATCTCGCCCCTGTTCTGAAAGTAAACCTTTGTTCTAGATAATCTGGAAAACCACTTCAGAAGTCTGCAGCATTACCACTAAAAGGAGAATGCATGCATGCCACAGTTACCAACCAATGTTGGGGAAAATACCGTACGCCTTGTTCACAATTACCCTGCTTCACCCTACACAACTTCTTTCATTACCGTATATACGTTTACTCTACAACCTAGAAATAGCACTGTGTAATACTGACAATGTAAGGTATCGTCCACTTTACGGCGAAGTTGAGACGCATGGGGTGCCTCCGGGATCGGTCCTCCCATTACCGTGGGAAAACAACAATTGACGACGCCATCATTTGAGGTCTGATTCTGATGTCACAGTGACGTCGCAATGACTTCATGATGACAAAAATTTTTGCCGTTAGGTCATGCCACAATGACGCTATGAGGCGGTGTCGTTGTATCATGATGGGTTTTTGCAAATGACGTTTACGCCGACTGTCACTTTTCGTGTGTGATAGGGCATATAAAGCTTTTGCCCTAATAACTGAAGCTGACCGTCGTCGCAAAATTAAATGTCCCTTCACACTACAAACAGGTGGGACACCACAGAAAGGAAAAAAAAAACAATGGCTAGAAAAAACGATTTAGCACGAGGATGTTTGCGGTGTTATCTTTTCGCCTTTTGTGCTGGTGCCATTTGAATTAAGACGGTTCCAACGCAGATTTATCCAGGAATGTAACCTTCGGATATGTCGCGTGGGACTTCTACATTTTTCACTGATCAACGACGAACGAAACGTTGAAATTACCCGGCGTCACTGGCTTACTACCCTTCGCTGGCCGCGAAATACCAAAAATACCCCACACGTAGGTTAATACCCTGCGGTTGGCGACTCTGATACACGCTTGCGTCAACGGTCGCACACTCCAGACTGACGCGTTGAGCCGTACTCAAGGCCTGGCAGGACTGGGAGACCCTACTGCGTTCAGACTACCCGGTTGAGCGGACAATGGTTGCTGACCGGGCTACCAGTGTCGTAGAACACCACCAAGTGGACGCTTGAGTGCAGCGGGATTGTA
Organism: Rhipicephalus microplus; assembly: GCF_043290135.1. Taxonomy (NCBI): domain Eukaryota; kingdom Metazoa; phylum Arthropoda; class Arachnida; order Ixodida; family Ixodidae; genus Rhipicephalus; species Rhipicephalus microplus. The sequence goes on from NC_134708.1 coordinate 97,198,539, forward strand.
TGGGGGTCCAGGAGCCTGCGTGCTCCAAACTGCTCTGATGAAATAAAGTTTTTCTCCTCCTCCTCCGTATGGGCGGTGATGACGCTTTCGGGGAACACTGCTGTGTTCACGAGAGGGACTTCCTTTGACGCTGAGGCGATCGGCTATGGCACTTTGGTCGTTCCAGAGGGCCTTAAGTGGTGTCCCATTCTAGTTGGTTCATGCGGAACTACATACTTTTTCAGTTGAAAGGATTACCTCTTTTGGGAATTGTGGCACAGGCCTACAGTAGCCGAGGCGGCAACTCCTTCAGTGCATTCGTGGGGGTACCGCTAATTACCAACAGCTCAGAGAGGATTAGCGCGGCACCCAAAGAAGCCTCGTTGACAAAGCACATAGCAACGCGGGGTGCTAAATACTCAATAACGAGGCGCTGTATGCTTACCAATGTGCATGTTCTTTTTATTGTTCTTATTTTTTAATATCCGCCAACGTTAGTTGAGACATTCTGCACACGTTCATACTTTAATTCAGCACTGTGTCCCAGCTGATTTGGCGGGGCGGACCAGCGCATCATTACTGATGCCCGTGTCTGTGCATGCCTACATGGATATCACGTGATAGAATACCGATGTATGAAGCAATCGCGAGAACAGCGCTGTCTAGAAGGAGAACGTTCTTTTATTGTTCTTCGAGATACACGTTCACAAACAACTATAAAACTGCAACAAAAATCCATATAATATTTACACACTTAACAACATAAATACGTCACAATTTCTCGCACGTCGGCGAGCATCACGATTACGCAAAGAGACATCAAAACACCTGAGATTCAGCGATTCACAGTGTTGAATGAAAACTTCATGCTCTTAGAGTTGCTTTTTGCCTTTTCCTAGCCACACGCGAGAAAAATCGCGCTATTTTACGAATCCGTTTTCATCGATTAAAAGGGTGCAAACTTTGGACAACAGCAAATATACAAAGTAGACCGCACGCTATATAGAGCGGCTGGTAGGAACAAGCGTTGTCATGTGGGCATGATGGCGATGATTTGTGACAACAGTGCGATACGTGGTATTTACATGCCGGTTTTGTTGCACCGTAAGACATCCTAGGGTGGTGCGAAGTACACTGTTTAAAATTGAGCCTGCAGCTACACGATTCACTGCTGAGACAGCATACATAGGGTGCGCAAAACTATCGAAACGTTCCGTATACCATATCAATAATTCCACATGTGTTCGTATCCCTCAGGAGCTCACTTCTCGCCGACCAGTAATGGGCCGTCCAGCAGGCCCACGAAGCGGCCGCCAGGTACTACCTGTCGGTCCCTACGTGGGAGACGCCCGCTACGCGCTAAGCACGTTCTGTAGGACTGAAATAAAGTTTTTTCATTCCATTCCATTCGTGTGACATCCATATAGAGTCCACTTATTTTCATTGTACTTCTGTATGAAAGTTACGATTCAATCCGTATATTTTCCATAACGTTCCGTAAATTTAAGAAAACGTAGCATGGAATTATTATCGAAATGGCATACGCACATTTCAGTAAATACTGCTCTACACGTACAATGTTAAGTAGTTATAGGCTGTAAGTAAAGCAGCGTAACACCGTATAAAGGGAACTTGGCTGTTAACATACTGTTGTAGCACCTCCATATTGCTGCGCCCGCATGTTATCAGAACTGTTGTCGCTATCGTCCATGTCAGTTACTTAATATTTTTAGACTATAGGTCATCGTTTACGATGAAACCGTTTGGTTGTTTATCAGAGAAAATTACTTTAGGCATGATGAATTTTGTTTAATAGAGCAGAATAAACGTTACGAAGTCGAGTTGTCAATAATCTCGTATATCAGATTTGTCATTATCGGATTATTTTTGATGGCAACATTAAATTGTCGATGTACCCCTGGCGAACAGCTTTAGACGCTTTTTTGAGATAGCAGAGGTATTTCCGTGATAACAGTTCTGAAACCTATCTATACGTGTTTCTACAGTACAGTGAACGTAAGCGTCGCTTTATCACGTTCCACACAATCGAAGCACTAGAAAACTCCTATCATGCATTCCGTGTAGTCCACAATCAGCGTACAACACGTACAAATGTCACTTAGCTGCTCCTGAAGCATATTTACGAAAGCTATTAAGCCATTTTGAATATATGACAGGATGTGAGAGTCATAATGAAGGTTAGTATGATTGGGATTCATGATTTTGTTTTCGTCAACACACACGCGCCGTTGCAACACGACTCGCTCAGTTCCGCTGCACTCCTGACACAGGAAACACATTCGTGGAATCTGAGGGCTGCAGCAGAGCCCAGGCTTGACTTATGCTTTAGGTTAAGCCTAAGAATAGTTAGCTTAGGCCTAAGACAGACACATCTCAACATAACTTAAAATCAAAGTAGCATTCACTGTCTAACGCAGACCAGCTACGTTACCGAGTTGAGTGATGACTAAAATGTGTTAAGTGTTCAAGTGCGAATTCACTGAACTCGTACAGTATTCGAGGCTCAAGCGAGTCGATGGAACGCGGGATTGTGACACATGACAAGAAACGCTCAACGAAAGCATCCAGATTCCAAGCCGTTTTTCAAGCACATGCTTTTTCTAGAAGTCATCAAGGTATAACGTCACAAAACGGAACGAGGTGACGCTGTCTCGCACGCCCCTCTACAGTTACTGCGTAAGTTGCCCTATCTCTCGTAGGCAGTATGTAAAGTAACTACACCTCTCACCAGAGTGTACAAGTTCCTGTCAACGCCACCGAGATTCGCGACACGCCCCCGGATGTCGGAGGATACGACACAGTCGCGCGTTCCATCGAAAGTTTATGCCGCAAAAAGAACGACTGAACCCCTTTCCTAGGGGCATGCTTGAAATACTTATCTCGGTATTCTTGAGACCGGAATAAGCACGAGTCACACACAAAAAAAATAAAAAAATAGAAGTACACAGCGGACCTGGATTGCGCGTTAAAGATATCACAATTTCTGAATACTACGATCGCTATGTAGAAGGATATGTCGCTGACCAGAACGAAACTTGCGATAACACAGGGGGCAAGCAGTCTGCTTTCACGACACAGTTGCGGGAACATGCAACAGTTTGAGTCCAGTGACCAGTTGATGCAATATCTTACAAATAGAGCATAACTACGATGCTGAGAACGAAACAAATGCGCAGAAAGAAAACAATAACACAAAAAGAAACCAGCGCTTAACACACGATCCAGGTACTTCCACGTGCAATGCATACAGACTCTGTGAAAATTGTGCTGACTGCTCTGTCGCTTTGCTGTGATATGTGATGGAACAAATCTGATACTACCACCAACGGAAGCATGCAGCGGTAATGAATGAGCAAGTTTCTCAACCTGCATGGCGGAATAAACTCGTGACATGCTACTTTGTTAAACAACCTGCATTCAGCTTGGCGGTCGCACGCAGAATATCCAGCCCACTTTCGACAGAGCCTGTAAGAAACTCATGCGAAAAAAAAAATACAACTGAACGCCCGTCGTAGTCGCTCGACTCGACGATGTGCAGCAGTGAAGCCGGGCTCTGTGTGTGCTTCGATAGCTGCCCGTGGGTGTCCTCCCGGTAGGGAGTTACACGAGATTGCGCTTTCCTTGCGTCTTGAGCCTAGCGTAACTGCCGATGCCGTCGTTGATCTGCGTGAAAAGAAAGGTGATGCCGGTGTGGCAAGGTTGGTCACTCGGATTATGTGTAAACACGCTCGCGAAACTCGCGAAAACTCTTGGATGTTGGTAGGATACGGACAGGTGTCGGTTACAGTTAGTGGAGAACGGTTACAGTAAGTGGAGAAGGTTACACCATCAGTGCGACACTTTTGTAACTACCGGGTCGCCGAAGCGATGTCTCTAGTCATGTGCAAACGGACGCGGCCATGCGACGGGTGGGCCGCACGTTTTAAGCTCGGAAATTAGTCACACTAATGACAAACAATACCGAAGTGCTCTGGAGTGATATGACTTTCTTTCAAAACGTTACGGCTGTTGAATCAGAATGACGTACGTCACTAGGCTTTCTCTCTTTCTCAAATACCCCCCACACACGCACGCACACACACATCTAAGTGACTGCCAAGCTTTGCAGTCAGCATTGCGTTTTCCTTTTTGACTTCAAGGCAACATGCCGTTAAATGTAACCTACGAAGCTTGTGAGAGTTCGTACGATGCATTGACGCCTATTGGCACACGCGACGTAACGCCATGAACAAATGAAACTCGAGCAAGAAGTGAACTAGGCTTCGCGGGTGGTTCATCGAGAGCGCTATCTCGGAACACTCATTGTATGGTTTATTAATTTGTTTATTCACAGTATACGCCGAATCTGAGTGAGACATGTAATAACATTGAAATACGAATACATAATAAAATGCGAAAGGGTCGTTGAGGCATCACATTTAGCTTGCAATCTGAAATCGCGCTCGAATAGACGCAGAGGCGTGGCCAAGAACTGTGTAATTCGTTCCCAAAACTTGTTCGCATTCCAGCAGTCTCATTTGCAGTACTTATGTCTATGTGCTTCGAGTTGTCGATCAATTCGCCCTTGCGCTGTCAACTGCGAACTTCCTAGTTAGCCCAAATGTTAGAGCGACCGCCCCCGAGAGACCCCGGCTTCATACCCCGGACCAGGACGAATTTTTCAGCAAATAGAACCTTTCTTTCTGAGAAATCCGCACGGATTTCCTTGTGGCTTCTTGCTACTAACGGGTGGTTGTCTTCCTTCCCTTAACCCTTTCGCCACCTTGTAAGTTTCCGCGGAACTCATTAGCAATACTCAAGGCCGGGCTCGACTGCACCTGCGCGCGCATCTTTGGAGCGATCGCGCAGGTGCAGTCTAGCCCGGCCGTGGAATACTTATGACTGAATGTGCAGTGAGCATGAACGCTCACCATTCCGGTGCGGGTGGGCGGCCCGTCCCAGGGGATGTCGTAGGCCTCCTCCGTGTTCTGGCTGTTGCGGCCGTGCTCCATGGTGGGCGCGTACGAACCGCGGGCGTACTGGCTCACCAAGGGGGTGCCTGCGCCAAGGTCTCGAAGTCGGTAAAAAAAAATCGTCGTTGCCTAAAGGATCGCCCGAGAAAAAAAAATGGGAGCAGCTACGAAATAGTGGTACAAAGATTAAGGAAATTAAGGCAACAGTATTCCTGGTGGCCTTATTCTCTCCCTTTCTACCCCTCGCATTATTCCTCCTCACCTTCACTTGCCCTACTAAACCTATGCATGGCTACGCTGTATTTTACACTCTCCCTTCCCGCTTTCCTTCTTCAGCCTCGCTTCCCTTTCTCACCTCCGTGCTGTACTATAACTACATGAATGTGCATATGATTCACTCTATCACCTCCTCCTCAAGATATCATCCACCCCTATTTTCCTTTCGCACCCCTTGCTACACTAAACGTGGCTGTGCCGTGCTTTACCCTCTCCCCATTCTTTCCAACCTCCTCACTCTCAGTTCTAGTCCCCACATCCTGTTAAACTGTTGTATACTATGCTATGCTTCCGCCTCGCTTTGTCCAGCTGCACTGAGCTTTAAGCGGTCCCTGGCCACGGCTGTAACAGCGCCAATGTTAATATAAAGGAAAAAAGAGTGTTAAAGGTTATGAGGAGAACAGAAAGAGATGGTACGTATGTACCATAACCGCGTAGCACAGTTTTTTTCGCCTAGAAGGTGCGACGGTGAACTATAGGAACAACATTGAGGTAGTAAAGTTGGTGCAGACAGCAGGAAGAACTAGGCGTGAAGAGATGAGTGTTAGTAAGCGGTGAGTAGTAAAAGCGTTTGGTGACCGAGCCGAGCGATGACTTCTCAAGCTGCGAGCAGCAAGTCAGTGGCGGTTAGTGTGGCGAAGGCGGACAGAGCAGTTGTTAGGAAAGCCTCCTGGAAGCGTGCGCAGTCGTGGCGACAGGCAGTTAGCTGATGCTGCGTTCGTTCCTTACCTGGGGGTAGCTTACAGTCGCCATAGTATTCGGAGGAACCGTACACTTGCAGGTATGCGTCTGGAAATGCGCACAAACGGGGCGTCAGTCGCAAATGTGGCAAACTTTATTGTGCGCAAACACTGCACTTTTTTGTATATTGCCACGCCTCGCGATAACGACTAATTTGTTTAAGGCTTCTGGAACGAAACAGTTGGCAAGAATCGTTTATGTTTTCAATCAACAGGATCCTTTGTACACTTCTATTGAGTACATACGGCTTGCCATGCCCCTATGTTTCTTCAAAAAGCAGAACTTCTTTATTGAGCATCGGCAGATACTACTTTCTTTCACGGCCCCGCACGGGACAGTTGACGCACCAAGGTTTGTTGAATGCGCGTATATACGTCTCAGTGAATACATATACATAACCTTTCTGAATTTCTGAACTCTTATCTGGTGTGGGTCTCCGTGGTGCGAGGAGACTCTTGGGTAAAATTAGGACGCCGCAGCGCCCGCAGCAGACGCGAACAAAGCGAGCCGACCAATGTTGTAACGTGACTAGAGCATAATTTGTTTTGAAACTTCTAATGAACAATCTTGAAGATTGTAATGTGACGTTCCCTCTCACTGTTTTCTTTTTCTTCCCGCTACAGGAGGAGCATACCACGTGACGATGACGTCTATCGTGCAACGTTTCACACTGCTCACTGACGCCGCGCCTCGAGACTCGATCGTGGCGTTTTTCTACGGATTGACCGCCTCCTTGCCTCCACGCAACCTCCTTGCCGTGGACGTTCAACCGACTGCGGAGCTCCTCGAGGTTCGGAGGATCTGCTCCCTGAACGTCATGGCCAAGCCCCCCACGGACAACACCTGCGTGGGTGTCGTCTACGGGGTCGACGAGTACTTGGATGCCACTGACATCGCCGCAAACATCGACTTGGCCGTTCCGGTCGTCTCGTGTACACGCCGTGGCTGGTGTGTCATTATCACTTTCGAGGGAACAACCGTACCATCGAAGGTTTTCCTCTTCAAACTGTGCAGTCCGGTCCGTCCGCGCCTGCCCCGGCCCCTGTAGTCTGCCCGTTTCGGCCACGCCACGAACACCTACCTACTCGCGAGACGAGCGCTGTCTCCGATGTAGTGGCAGCCACCCCAAAGCACCGTGCCCTGCGGATCGCTCTCGCTCTATTAACTGCAGCGGCACCCATCCCGCCAACGAGCCGCGCTGCCCTTACTGGCAGGTCCAGCGGAATGCCGCCGTCATCATTGCCTCTTCGGATGACCTCGTAACGCGCCGTCAACCGTTGGAGAAGGCTTGGACTGATAAACATCAACAAGCGTGGCAGTGTGCCGTTCGTCAAGGGTCCCCTTTCGCGACGCTTTCGTCGGTGGCGGCCGAACCGCTTCGGATAACGCCCCCCACCCCTCCACGAGGCGCCCCTCCGGCCTCGTCAAGTGAAACCACGGCATCACCCTCTCCCCCTCTTCACCAGCTTCTTCTGCCGACCCGAAGGATGCGGTGATGGCGGTCCGTGCCGTGCTTGTTGTGCTGCCGGCTGACTCACCGGTGCGTGGACATTGTGCTGCAGCGCTTGCTGCGCACGATGCCGGGGATATAGCCGGTGGCATTTCGACCACATCGAGGCCATTGGGACTCGCACATGTGAGTTAAACAGAACTCTTACTTTTTTTTTTTCGTGCCTGAGCTTTTCACTCAGGTGAGTGTTTTGCGCACTCCCGTTCTTTAATACGCCTCTTCTACTCATCAACTGCTGATAATTACAGCGCGAGAACAGCACGATGACAAAGACACAAGCAGGACACGAGCGCTTTGTCGTCGTTCTGTTCTCGCGCTGTAACTATCGTCATGTCATACAAACTAGCCCAAACTGCCACACTCATCAACTGCGCCGTGCTCCCTACCGGGCTACAGAAATTGGATGCCTTCTTCCTCTTCTAAACACTACGACCACCATCTTTTTCGGCGAATATTGTTCTCCGGCCTTCTCAGCGGCTTTTCAAGACGGTTGCAAGTTCTCGCGGCTGTTTAGGAGCGCGCTGTGCGAGGCGTACGAAAGTGTTTTTTTTTTTGTTTTTTACCTCCCTCTTTTACCGCACTTTCTTTTTCACCCCCTTTTGCCTCCCCCAGTGCGCTACCGCTGAGGTGTTGTCCCGTTAGAGAGACAGTTGCGGGGTGCACTTTTTTCTTCATACCCAAATTTTAATACCACTACCCCCCCGACATTCTAGGATTCAAGTTTTGTTGTTCATACGTTCGTCTTGTCCGCAGCGTGGCGCAAAACTCTGGCGGTGTTTCACGCAACGGTGTCATTGCAGCTCAGCCGAAGATGCCGTAAGTCCGACGGTTTGAATTAGCGCTCAAACCGACATTAGCTCAATTCCGCATTGACCCAACTCCACTTTTCCTTTGAAAACACCGCAATGGGACACTGGTGCTTACGCTTTTTTTGTTGTTTATGGCGGTATGCATTTGGTATGGATGACAAAGCGCTCTTGGTAAGTTAAGTCAGAGAGGCCCGCAGTGGTAAGTTTATACATGGCGCACTTTCGCGGAAATGCGAGCGCTATAGGAAAGAACAACTCAGGACGCTGGACGACAAAGTCCAGTGGCTTGATAATCAGTGCCAGTTATTTGCTCATCGGTTGTGGGCATCGCCGCCACGTCTCGAATGACGCGTGAGGGTCTGTGAGAATGAGCTCTTCGAAATGAGCTATAGGGAGTTTACAAGAAAGTGCAGTATAAGTTGGAAATGCGAGATACCAACGTTTGAACTGATTTAGTGTCAAATGATCAAACGTGCGAGAAGAGTGGGGCGTGTTCTCCCAGGAGTTATATCAAATGTCGGCTTCGACGCTACTCAAAAGCAGCTGCAGTCAACGCCTGCTGCTCACTAGATTTCGGCCGAGTTCGCTGATGCAAGCCATAACTAGAAAAAAAAAACAAGCTTCAGACCTGTATGGCGTTCAAGCCGATAACAAACAAGTGGAATATCGGTTTCCAGATCGCGATTCTAAACGAGAGTCATCATAAGGTCGCAGTCATTGGCGCTTAGCAAGTTGTCGTGTTGTGGGTATGCAGCGGGGTTAAAAGTCGTTCGTGGCTCCGACTCTTAGTCTAGAGACGGTGTCTTCCGCTTATCGAATACTTCTGTGTGCTCCCCGTTTCATTGCAGTAGCAATTACATGGACAGTGTCGGCTGTTTTTTTGTTTTTTTTTTTCACTAGATATATGAATGCAATCACGTATATGTATGTATACATATACGGGGAAGTATGCGCTAGCCTCCGCTCTCTGCGGAGCGAACATGGCATTTCCGGTCTCGCGGTGGTCTGCCCGCGCGTTCATCTCGTGAATGAGCAAGAGGTGGGTTGGGGGGGGGGGGGAGGGAGCGCTTACGGGTGCCACGCTATCGCAGCAACGATCAGCGCGCGCCTTGTGTCCCCAGGAGTGGCCGTGTCCTCATACACCAGCGTTTTGTAGATATACGTGAGACCGGTTCTGAATGAGTTGACTACCGGCCTCACTTCGTATAACATTGAAATTTGTCACTATCACATCCATTGCTTCACATTTTCGGTGAAAATGATTTTGTGCAATCATCCCTGCCGCAGTCGTGAACAGCACTTGACAACATGCGCACCAGTATACAAAGCCACCAAGAACGCGTCTTGAGACACAGCTATAGGTATCCAGTGGTTATGCACGTTTTGGTGGTTTTGTACCGTTTGCCATGAGTTATTCGCGTTCATCTGCAACTGGGATTACGTTTCGTGCGTCATTTGTGCGTGAGAAACGCGGGGCACGCTTGGATCTGGTTGCCATTCTTCGCGTGACCTTCCGATTCGTTGCTATCGCGTTCATTGATTCGCCTTTGCGGCAAAGCTGTGACCCCCCCCCCCCCCCCGTAGTCTTTACGTGCATTAGGCGGGCAAAAAATGTGAAGCTCACTTAGACTTACTCATAAATATATTTCGCGCTAACGGCTCACTCGGACTCGAACTTGGAAAAATATTGATTACTCACACGGTCTCGCGAGAGTCGCGGCTCGATCTGAGTCTGATTGAGCCGAGTCACAAGTCCGTCAGCGCATAATCAGCCTTTTTGACCATGATGTCAATCCTCTTGACTGCCATTATCTCACGTAATCGGTGCTCCGCTTGCCGCCATTTGATCTCGTACCTTAAAATGCGAGTTATCAGTGATTGGCAACCCAGTGCCAGCATTTTCATTGAAAGAGACGACTTCCACGCGATGTTCTTGTCACGAACTACCTGCCAAAGTGTTTGCAGGGGGTGGGGACATCAGGTCTCCTGCCCCGGCCTCCTCTTCCTCACCAGTAGCTTACGTCTCTGATCAATAAATATTGAGCTGGTGTATAAACGCGAGCTTAGAGGTATGTTTGAGTATCAATGTAAGCCGACATAGCGTGGATTGTAACATCGCATTGGTCGGCAAAAACACGTTAAGCTCACTCACTCGGATTCATTCAAAAAACATATCTTGCATTTATGGTCCACTCGCCCTCAGACCTCCCAAACTCAAGCGGACTCATTGAGACTCGTGGTTCTATCTGAGACAGAGTGAGTCGGCTTACAAGTTTTTGCCGGCCCATGCTCACGAGCAAACTGCGAGTACGTTATGCGTGTTCGAGGGAGCAACATGCTTACTCTTCTGTATGATGGTGGCCCTCTTGAGGCACGCCCAGGCGATGACCACGGCGGTGATGATGACGGTGAAGGAGGCGGCCACGGGCACCACGAAGTAGGTGCGGTAGTAGAAGGGCACCTCACTTTCGGTCGTCACCTGCAGCGACCGGCCGTCTGGCGACACGGGAGAAAGAGGAAAGTTAATAATAATAAGTGCTGGGGATTAACGTCAAAAATAACGATATAGTTGTGAGGGACGCCGTACGGAAAGGCTTCGCGGAAATTTCGACGACCCGGTGTTCGCCTAAATCGAAGTACACGACCCGGAAACATTCATTTTCACCTCCTTCGAAAATGCGTCCGCCGCGGCCGGAATTCGATCCCGCGATTTTCGGCTCCACAGTCGATCACCATAACCCACGAACCAGGGTGTTCACCACACTACTGTGGCGGGTAAAAAGGAATGTGGTGTCACTCTAGCGGAACACACGAACGTTGAGACTTCAGATGTGGACCCGAAACCGTTTGCAAGCCCACTGTGACTCCTTTTCACTCCTCGATTGCCGGTATTGATTCGCAGGACAATTTAACTGAAGAAAACGACCATGTTTTACGAAATTTCTGACGTATATATCGAGCGCGCTCTGCGAGATGCGGCAGTTTTGATGTTTATTTCATTCTCCAAGCGGAAATACATTCATGCGTTTTCAGCCAGTAATTCTCGTCTTTTACAAAGGGCCTCAGCGAACGTGATTACAAGGTGGCGTTAACTGTGTTTACCGAGAAATCCCTAGAAATACGAGGAGCCTTATCATCCACTTTGACTGTATACAGTTAGTTCAGTAGGAAGCGCCCCGCCGCGGTGGTCTAGTGGCTAGGGTAGTCGGCTGCTGACCCGCAGGTCGCGGGATCAAATCCCGGCTGCGGCGGCCGCATTTCTGATGAGGGCTAAAATGTCGTAGGCCCGTGTGCTCGGATTTGGACGCACACTAAAGCACCCAAGGTGGTCGAAATTTCCGGAGCCCTCCACTACGGCGTCTCTCATAATCATATAGTGGTTTTGGGACTTTATTCAGTAGGAAGCGCTTCAATTACCAAACATCATTCAAAGACATTCTGCTGCAGACGTCACGACGACACATCCTGCGCCCGATGACGACAATTTTGTCACTAAAATTGACAAGACAGTGATTCAACCTTTCTATCTTTCGTGTTTGTTGAGTTTGATGCAAAATAGAGCACATATTGGAGCTTAAGTGATGACGTCATGCTGGTACATTTTCAAAGGCGCAAGGGCAACTCAGGCCAAAGATCCCTAAACGCAGCCCAAAACGAAGTCGATTTGCGGTCGTAAGGGGGTTAGGCTCAACCTGCCACGTGACAGCGTATACACGGCTACAGAGGCTCACCGGAGAGGTGCGTGACGGCGGGCAGGTTGTGCGAGAAGTCTCCTCGGCCGTACATGTTGTACGCGGCCAGCCGGAAGTTGTAGCGTGTCCCGGCCCGCAAGTCCCTCAGCGTCACGGTGTCCTTGTTTCCCGGAATGTGCAGGTCCGCCTTGTCCTCCTCGTCCGTGCCGTACTGCACCAGGTACTCTGCGACGACACGCGATTACCATTGCAGACACACTCACTGCACAGTACAGCGCCTTTACAACGAAATGACTTTCATAACGAAATCTTTCGCTAGGTCTTAAAATACAGGTCGAGTGAAGGAGAACCTCTGTTTATTGCAGCCCATGTGACACAATGTATCGACTCCTAAATCCACCGCCATTTTTCATTCAGCACGGATTAACCGATCCTGCCTGCACCGACAGGGATGCCCTTTTGAAGGCAAGATTCCGCGCCAGTGCTCAAAGCCGTAGGCACGGTGGGAGGAAGTTATACACAGTAGATTATATACGCATAAAAAAAATAACGGACGATCTTAAAGACATGTAATAAATGTAGCGTTACCATTCTACAATAAGCACAGGTCGCACATTTTGGCATGTGTATCAACTGGCACGTGGCAAGCGCCTCTGGAAACGTAGCCAGGTTACCCTCGCGAACGTTGGTCAGTGAATCTGTGAATAATTTCACACTCACGGATTACAGGCGAGGCCGGGTTCTGCAGAGTGTTCCAGTTGAGGCTTACGGAGGATGAAGTTATTCCGGTCACTCGCAGGCTCGGTACGGCAGGTGGGTCTGGAAGAAGGACAACAGTGGTGTCACGAGATATGAAGCGCGAGCGGCCCTATGGAAATGATTAACACGGGATTATAGACGATTCACGCTCACAGACGCAATGCGTAACAATGCCTGAGCGCTCGGAGACTCAACAGAGGCTAGAGAAATGAGTGGTCATCGCGCGCGCGAACGTTTTGCGGCACCACTGTTCACTATTTCAGATCTCCGTCTGGACAAGCGAGCTTTAAGAAGCTTCGCGTTGTGGCATCTGCGACGACCTCAACCGCGCTGTCAGGCGGTACGCCGCACATTTTCGAGCATGCGTTCTCATGAAAATTAAGTGAGTGCATGACGCGATGAATGGTATACACTCAAATAAAAAAAAACGTGGTTGATCCCCCTATATGAATCGGTATAACGCGGAAGATTAACGTGTATTTACAGATGCAGTTGAGCGTTTATTGTGCATTGTTTCAGCAACAAATAGCAAAGTCCTGTTAGGAACATCAAGCAGCTAGGAGCTCGCAGTGCACACGTCAAGCAGAAAGCACGCACGAAATTAGTATGCACAAGACGAGCGCGCACCAACAACTGCCACAGCTCGACATTTAAAGTGCCCTGTTAAACACAAAGAAAGGCGCGTGAAACGAGCGCACAAGATACACAACACAGAAGAAGCGCGAACAACGGTCACAATTCCGGCGTCGTGAGTGAAGTGACCTTCGTCTTTTCTCAAACTACTAGTCTGATAAGCGTGTGCGCTGGGGAGACCGCGCTCCGTGGAAGCGGCGCCTTGGTATGGAGACGACGACCTTTAGAGCGCGCCAACGCATATATGGCTCTGCCCAACGCGAGCCTGACACGGCAGCTCGTCACTGATAACAAAAATTTCGAAGCTCTGAGGACAGCCGAACGGTTTACAGTAAATATAAATGGCTTGCCGTTAGCGTACCAGACAACGTGCGCTTTGTGGCGTAGTGGTTTGGGCCGCGCGCTGATAATCGAGAGGTTGATCGTTCGATACCGCACGACAGATGCTTGCCCTCTGTTTCTTTTTCTTTGCAGTCTCTTAGTTTACAACGTCATTTCCATGACGGTAGTACGTCCGCGGAGCCGTGCTGGACCCCGGCATAAAACACCTTCGTGTTAAAAAAAAAAAACAGATGCATGCTTTGGCTAGTTGTTGGTTGTCTCCTTCCTGCGTCCTCGTTTTCTTGCGTTGTGCAAACATGTTGGCAATCAAATATATTTTTAAAACATGTATACGTCACGTGGATTGTATGACGTGCATGACCTTGTGCGTCAGCACTCGGCAATGGGTTACTCTTGCCGACCGTGTTTTCTTGATCCGAACGGAGACGAACCTTCGCTCCACAGGACACATGTTCAGTATCATAAAACAACGAGGCTACTTCCGTTGCTCTGTGCGGGTAAATATGGTGCACCTGTGTGCAACCGCTTGCCGTTCACAAACAGCGGGTAAGAAGGGCGGATGCAACGCTAGGCGGCAATGACATGGTTTCTCAACAAGGAAAAAAAAAGGCAACAATTACAGGCATACCGTGTAAAAGTTGTGCCGTGTTGTTCTGCTATGTTGTCCCAACTTAGGCGACTCACATAGACCAAGATTCGAATGATATGTTGAGCGAAACGAAAACACGGTCAGCATTGTGGGAGCGTATGGCATTGTGCTTGTTGCATTAGCGTGCTACATTTCGAACTAGTCGCGCAACAGGTGTAATCAACGCACGCGTGTTCTGCCGTTCAGACCCACCTCCGTTAAGCGTAGTGCAGGAGACTTCCTCGGAGGCCGGTCCCGAGTCGACGTCGTTGAAGGCCTTCACCGAGAACGTGTAGACCGAGGCCGCCTGCAGGCCCGTGAACACCTTCTGCTTGGCGTTCCGGTTGACCGTCTCGTGGCTGAAGGGCGTTCCTTCCAGGCGGTAGCTGACGGAGTAGCCGCGGAGCTCGCCGTTCAGCTTGTCCGCTGGCGGTGCCTGCGTCGGGCGGCAAGCGTATGTTGCGTACGTGTATAGTTTCGGTTTCCGCAATTTCTCGTTTTACACGCGACTTAAGGCCCAGGACGTCACCTCTCAAATTCTGGCCGTCCAGAGGGCCCGCGCGAGCGCAGTCATGTTTAAACTGACTCCGCCCGCGAGCGCCTAGCCAGGTGGCGTCGACTTAACTGGCGCCTATTGCGAACAAAATAAACTTGTTTCTCTCACTGCCTCACTTACACGAATGCTTCGGAACGTCACCTAGAGTCGATGTAGAGTTGTGGTTTTCGCGACAGGCCCTATAACAATCATAGCAAAGTAGGCAGGCGCACGGTTTGAGTTCCCGTGAAGCGCCGTCTCGCTTTCCTGTGGCTCTTGGTTACAGAAAGTGCATTATACTTCCCGTTTTCGCTGCACTACTATGGTGTTCCTGTAGTGGTCTATCCCAAACAGAAGCACACGACGTTCCACACATTGAACTCCGCGACACTTGTTTTTGCATTCCCCTTGCCGTGCCGTGCGACAAAGTAGGCGAGTAGCTTCAGTTTCCGCGAAACGCCGTCTCACTTTCCTGCGGGTCTTTTATTGTCCGCTACAATTCGCCAGTGTTTTTGTACAGGTGCATGGCGAACAGAAGAGTATAAATCCCGAACATTTGGAGCTTCGGCTTCCTGCTGCAAGCATACTGCGATAGAGAGTTTGCAGGTTCATGCGATAGTCCATATCGTGATTCAAGTTTGGAACAGGAGGATTAGGTAGATCATAGGTAAGTACCACTAGCGCGTCTCCCCAATTTCACGAAGGGGAAGGTCGCCTAACTAAGGAGCTTTCGTGAATGATTTTCTCCGCGACGTGGCGGTCAGCGTAAATGCGAAAAAGTGTGAAGTCAAGATTGTCCAGTAGTACTTAATTTGGCTGGTTTTGGTAGCCACGTGAGTTGACAGTGCGACATCATAAAGAACGAGAGAGGAATACGACGCACTCTTCTCGCTATCGTGTTGAAGTGGTCAACGGAGTTGTAACTAGTGGTCACGAAGATACATGAGGATATCTGTTTAGGGGCGAAGTTCCTCACGCCTTGTGTCGTATACCCCGTAGCCGGTTGTATTACATGTCAATAACAACGGTGTCATACCATATTCACGGAGTGAATGATGATGAGTGGGGCGAAGCGTCTGTCAGCCCGTCCGTGCTTCCGTGCGTCCTTTCGTTCGGTCTGCCTGGATGTCCGTCTGTCCGTCCGTGCTTCGCCCCACTCGTCATCTTTCACCTTGTCGATATGCTGTGATTTTTTTTGTGTGTTTCGCCCCGTGCAGTTGTGTGTTAGACAACTCAGTATTCGCGTACAAGTCGTGCAAATATATCTGTAGACTGGGTGAATGCTCACCTCCCAGATGACCTTGATCGTCTTGGTGTCAAGGGCCTCGCACTTAACGTTCATTGGAGGCGCGCCAGGTTCTGCGGGACAAGAGAGAGTTTACCGAGATGAGTGGAGTGATTCGCAAATGGCGCCTGACGCATTTGGATGATCGAGTTTGTTTTTCTCTCACTGGGGGATGCGCACATAACTGTCCTGAGGTTTCGGCGTAGAAAAGTAGTCGCACACAAACTGCAGGGTCTTCCTTGCTGCTCCTGCGTCGTTTATTTCAGTTTCCCAAAGCTGCACTACGAACCCCAGTAGTCGAATTCGCGCATGCTCAGGGTGTAATGCAGAACTGCACGTTACTAATCCGCACACAGAGGGTTGCGAGCCCAATCGCGTTTACCTAAAGCAGAGAGATCGCAATACAATAAAGCCATAAGCGCAAAGCGTTGCAATAGAACGTTATGGTGCTAGGGACCCGAGGCGGTTTGCGTGGTACGCACGCTCTTGCCTTCCTTCGTACTTACAGCTGCCCCCAAGGAGCACAAAAAAAAAAAAGGGAGTTTTAGAATAGCGCACCGCGAGCCCTCGCGGTGTGGTCGCTGCTACTGCGCATGCGTCGTACGCAAGTCGGCGTTCGCGGACCGCACGCAAAAACTCCGAAATTGCGTGCGGTAATGGCGGCCCGCATGTGGCCCGCAAGCGCTGGTTTCGAGGCTACGGTGTCGCTGCGATCGTGCGTTGTAGATCGCAGTAGGGCAAACGCTATTCTAAAACTCATATGGCGCCCGCAACGCCCGCAGCGCTTGCAAACGGTATTCTAAAGCTCCCTAAAGACGCAAACGTTTGCGTACGCAGAGAATATGCGGCAGATGGCAAATGAAGCGATGGCGATAACTATAGTGACAAAACAGGCGTGCATGCTTGACTGTTTTTTTTTTTTTCCTTATCGGTTTTCGTCACACAGAAGACGAACCATCGTTTTCGGAAGTTGCGCTTGCTGTTCTGAAACAGGTAGAAAGGCGAACGCTATACAGTTTCTTAGGAATCTGTTCAACGATTGCGTCTTTCCCTTCACGGTGCTGATAAAGAAAAGAAAGATATTCACTGAAAGAGGGCATGGTCCTAACAAAAAAAAAATGAGTGTATGGCGTAATATACGTTCGTTCATTGCTTTCTCCATACTTTTTAGACTTCGGAATACGGTTAATTAGAAACTGTTCGCGGTGCGGTGGTACTGTATAGTTCTTAAAAAAAAGGTATCATTATTTATTATCTTACCGCAGCGTGGCAGAGCACTGCGCAGCTGTCGTTTATAGCGCCAGCAACAAATGAGTACGTGTTTAACTATTTAGAGTACAATGTACTCTAATGCGGGAAAGCATAAAACCGTCGCGACAGCTATCAGTGGCGCAGCACACGCACTGCCAATTGAGACGATTGAACTGTACATGGCTTCAAGCAGTGTGCTCTCTCACTTGCACTGCAACTTTGGTTCAAACTACTCTGGAAACGTTTTACTCACTGTATGCATTAAAATCGAAAGTGTTTCGCACAATGATGAGTGTAGTGATGACTTTTCATGGGGAACACGAAACCTTATTACAAAGTATACGGGTTGTTATGGGTGAGCTTCGCTAAACCAACGCGAATGCTACTCTGCAACAACCCTCGTTCACCCGTGGCGCGGCGCCGATAGTGGCTCGAAGTCATTAGGGTCTACAATAGCAGGTTGTGTTTAACCACTTTTCCTAGGATGCGATCGTTTAAACCTAGGAGTTTTAAAAAAAAGATTTCACCTTGCTTAGCAGATTTCCGGATAGTAAAGGGTCAAGCCGCCGACAACGCTAAGAGGTGCGGAAACCTCGGTTCCCGCTAATCGAAACGGGTACAAAAAAATCAACAGCTAGCGAAGCAAAGCCTTCAGGTCCCTTTCATCAAAAGTATGGGGCACAGTTTTCGAAAAATTTCCAAAAACTGGGGACGGGCGATGCATGCAGTGTGTACCGGTGTTTTCCATAGCAAAATCTTTATTGCTTTACTCGATCCAGGAGTTTGCGCATATAGAGATAGCGTTTCAAACAGATGACATCACCGTACAGATTTGTGTCTTTCGTTTTAGATAAGAAACTTGAGCGCTTTCTAAATTTCGTCAGGAATTCCGATACAGCTGATGAGGCAATAACGCCGAACCTTCAAGTAATAATATGCATAGCACGTACCGATGGCGAGTAGTGGCACGTACCTGTTTGTATGGACCGTGAGGACGACACGCCTCTCCAACAAGCAGAGACCCTATAGGGTGCCCCGCTCCTTGATAATTCAAATTTGTTTACCTTAAGCAGCCTGCGTGAGTTTGTGCCGAGTGCAAGTCTTTCAGTAAGCGCTTACAAGTGTGGGAGATGCCGAGACGAGTCTCGCCTCGCATCGGTGCATCGCACGGGCGAGTCGCTGTAGGACACACACCGTGCTCTTGAAGCCCGCGAGCGCCGACGGCATATGGACATCGAAGTAGTAAGTCAGATTTCGAGTCAGAATTCAAAGCATGCTGGCGGGTGAAAAACAACAACAAAAAAGAAAATAAACAGGAGCCCTTCCCCTAACCGGAAAATGGGTGAAGCGATGCTTGCCGTCCGCGTTTCTGATGTACTATAGTCGTTTACAGCCTAAGAATAAATGTAAACGCCACCTACAAGCGTAACTCTCCCACCCCGAAAAAGTGTCCGCAGGTGGCTCATCGAATCGCATTCACTTACGTATGTGACGGCAAAAAAAAAAACGCTTGCGTATTTCGGACCGGTGGCTTCCTTATACAGACACATGTTGGTGCTGCTCGGTCGAAAAATGTTGAGCTTCTGTGCAATTTCAGCAAGTATTTCGACATCACTTTCCGTCACATTCAATGTTTCAAGTACAGGTTCGGAAGTGCTGCGTCAGCTGCGCCAATCTAACCGGCTGCGCCTAAACGACAATGTGCGCGTGCAACGCCAAATTTATGCGAGTTTTATCACCGACCGAGCAACTTGTGTTGGCTACACAAGGAACGCAAGCGCGTCCATATCAACTTAGTTCGGTGACCTCGTATTTCGGTTCTTGCATGAATCCACGTTATCAGAATGCATGAATCTTGTTGAGGTGGCGTTTCTTTTCATACCTCATTATGGGACTACATATATGTTTAACAGAAAAGCTGTTAGTCAAACAGTAAATACGGCCGTAATGTGGCAAAAAAAAAAATAAAAAATCGCCGCGCCGTTACCAAACACCGCCATCGCGCATCCTCTGCGATGGCGACCGTCGAACCATAGAAACTAAAAAAAAATTTAATATAAGAATTAGCTTCAACGGCGTAGCAGTGGTTGCGTAGCAGCAATTTGTCATGCTTTAATTGTAATGCCGCACGCGCTCCTTTCTATTTTTGTTACCTCACCATTGCGTGTGTAACGCTGCCTTGAGGAAATCGCGCCCCTATGACTAAGAACCATCTAGATAATCTTAAATGTTCGGATAAGATTACCCGTACATAGAGTTTGTTCTGAAACTTAGGTGGCCGCTAGCGATGACGCTGGAATTTTCGATGGCGTATGTATAAATGCCGACGCACTTCACTGCTTGGCAGATTATCCACGGCCGACGCTCTGGTTTGCTACTATCAGTCTACATCGTGAATCGCTTGTAGACAGACATTCTGTTTTCCGGGCGCAGGTTCGCCCCGCCAGAAAAAAAGTTCACTCACGAAAACAGCGGCTGCGCCTCAGTCAACATCACAGCCCCGTGAGAGTATACGAAGGCTGGAAGCTAACTCCTTTGGATCCGACATCGCGACACTCTACAAAACGCTGGTTTTAAGAGAATAAGTACGGCCGCTCCAGGGAGAAATCCTCTCATCGCACAATCTTTTCCCGTTTAGAGCGCACCACGTAGAAGGGTTTACGAGCCGTGTGCTGGTGGTGCTTGCCGATAGTGTGCGCGCCGGCTGTCGCAACTACGCCCTTAGAGGCTAACTTCACAGCTGTTGCTCAAGCGACCCCCACCCCTCCCTCGCGTCTTTTCATGCTCGTCGAGACGGGTGGCGTGTTTCCATTGTACTTGAGCATTCGACGGCAGCTCTAACACGCGGACAGAAATCGGCCGCTTCGCCTAACCTCTGCTTGAGCAGCGCTAATCACCCTCGCGGTTCTCATGTTAGCTGTGGCACTTCAATGACGAGAAGATAAGTTTTTACATTTATTAACCTCCTTGGTTTTAGCAAGGTTTAGCGAGGGTTGGGCCACAGCGCCATGAACTAGAGGCGGTGAAAGGTGGGAACAAGACGCGAAGCGCAGGCCGTAAGAGAGTGCGCGCGTACTGCTCCTCTGTACTTCATCATATGTTCATCATATAGAAGTACCGCCATTCAGCGGACATTCCAAGGACTAAACGAGAGGTGGCACGGTCGGACTATACTCCGTTTCATACATCAGGTGCAACGATGTGCAGGTTAGCGAGACTTCTTTCAATAAATGCGTTCGCACTAGAAAATAGTACGATGATTTTTCCATCTGAGGAATGCTTTCATTTCATCTTTGCTCTTAATAATAAATAAACATGCTTTGGCAGTCGCAGGTAAAGGCGCCCTGTTATACTGCCGTCTATAAGTTGTTCTGAATCACTTAGCTAGCGTCTCTTTGTTCTCACCTCTTGATGTTTTATTGGTCGCCTTTCGCGACGTTGTCTCGCACGAGCGTTTGCAACGATGAAAGACTAGCACTAGACGAGCGTAGTCACATACCTTGGTGACCGAACTTCTTGCATAGCCTCCACAGCTTTGCACCTGATGTATGAAACGGAGTATAGTCCGGCCGTGCCACCTCTCGTTTAGTCCTTGGAATGTCCGCTGGATGGTGGTGCTTCTATATGATGAATATGTGGCGAAAACATGCGAGATGGCGGAACTTGGAGTGTTCACTAGATGTACCGATGGATGGTCAGACGCACGCAAGGACGGACGCACGGAAGGACGGAAGGAAAAACGAACGGACGGACGGAGGAGCGGACGGACAGACGGACGCTTCGCCCCACTCGTCATCATGCACTCCGTGGATATGCTGTGATTTTTTATTCTTGGGTTGTAACCGACTATACTTTTTTTTTTCTATCGCATTGTACAGTGCTCCCCTCCTAATTGACCATTTGCGGGAAAACCACTGCGCATGAGCAGTAACCGCACAGGTAGCGTTCCTGTACAGGCGTTTTGGTTTTGGTTGGAAATCATCAGCCTGGCGTTCCATCAATATGACCCGTAGTAACGGCGAACACTGCTGTTTTCACGCTAACACCGTACCTCGCAGACGGTGCACAAGCCGTCCTCACTGAACCGATAGTTAATCGACAGACATTTCAAGGTTCAACTTCAAGTGTATAACATAATGTTCTTCTTAAAAGAGCAGGCGTAATGAGCCTGGCGAACCGTCGAGGTAGCGGAGTGCAGGTATCACCTCACTTGGTTATTTCTCAGGCTGAAACGCGAGAAATTCTTGTTTTACACCGTGTATACAAACGTCAACAGAATGGTTTTCTCCTTTACCTTCTTGTTTCAGTAACGGGCATGCGTTTTTGGTCCTAAAGCAACAAAACAAGCGTTTTGTTTTCCAACCAAAAGCGAAGCTTTCCTGTTTACACGACAGGGGGCGCTCACTTTTCCGCAAATGGTCAATTGCGATCCTTCCTCTTTGCCTTGCTGGAAATTGGACCTCCATTCAGGTGCTTAGCAGCGGAGCATTTCAGGTCTTAAACGCGAAAACGCCGCTGATGCGTTCATATCAAACCAACCACTAAATGCGGTAACGTCGAATGACGTCCAACCTCGATAAAAGATGAAATTTCCATATCAGAAACGGTTGATCGAGGGCAAGCCCTACGATCGAAAGATAATGAACTATTGGCAAACTGCGCATACAGATACTTGTGACCAGCGCTGTTTTAAAGGCCTGTTTTTTCACGCTGACCTGAGCGAGGTTTTTCGCGTACGACAGTGCCACTGACATATGCAAGTTAAGGCGCACGTTTGTGTCCCGGATTACCATTTTGTATTGATACCCACTCATTGTAGAGTACAGCGTACGCTAAATCGTCGAACAATTCTTCGGAACACATAAAATCCCACTTGAAGCGTGCTTTCCGTAGATCAAGCTAATCGAATGCGAAAGCCACTGTTCTAATCCCCCTATTACACATTGATGTAAGATAAGCTATGCAGAAGACGCAGCTCAATATGATTGTGCGCAGTTATGGCATCGTACCTTCGGAGGCTGTGGTGAAGTGCACCGGGTCTGAGGGCTCGCCGAATCCGACCGAGTTCTCCGCGAGGACAACGGCCGTGTACTCGGTTCCCGGATGCAGCTTGGTCACCGTCAGGCTGGGACGCAGTCCGTCCACTTCGCGTTCCTGGAGAACGCTGCCCTTGCCTGAAATACGGAAAAGAGGCAACGAATTAACACTGATTCAGTGCTTTATATATCGCTCGCCGTTACCACGCGGCTGCCTTGATCGCGACGTATACGGTGGCAAACGCCTGCTCCATAAAGCTTAGTTTCACAATACAGACGTCAAGGTGACAATGACAGGTGAAGCTGGTGAAGAATAAATGAATACAGGGCCTCTCCGAAAAGTAACAATTTATTGATCGCATCGGTACATACTATCTTAACATCAAAGTCGTCTCCTTGGGGGTCGATACACCGCTCCCAGCGCGACTCGCATGCTGCGAAGGCTCCCTCAAAAGTCTTGTCTGTGCCTTCTTTCAGAGACTATAATTACTCACTTTAACATAATATCATAATACTGTTATACACGTGTTATAATATCTGACGTTTTCGAACGAAAAGTAGCAAAACTATTTCATTCCCCTCTGCGTGGGAGGTCAAGCTCGCTTTGGAGGACTTGAACCAGCAACGACGTCTTGTCGCCAGGGCCAAGGAGGCAACGAAGGCCACAGGGTTCCTGGAATGAGGACACCTCCCTCCTAAGGTGGACGGGGAACCTACACCGCTACACCGTTTCGAAAAATAAACGTTTATTCCTCCTCCCTTCTGCGTGTACCCATTATACCGGCGTTTTAACAGCTATAGCGTTCGTGATCATCAAATAAGTGCTGCTTATGTTTGCTAATATTAATCGAATGCTTACGCCAAGGTATACAGCCGGTCAAACTGCGAACCTGGCTTTTGTCCTTTACTAATATCGCAGTCCCGCTATTCGCGTGTGATTCTGTTTATTTTAGGGACGAAGCTCCTTATGGCGAAACCTGGCCGGTGCTCGAGCGGTGGCGATCGTCGACCATCCCCTGTACCCAGTAGCGTCTTTCTTTTATACAATAGATGGCGCTGTAACACAAAGATGCATGCAAACTGCAGTTAGGTGATGATATACTAGATGCGGCTGTACGCATTCTAGATCTCGTTTCCGAGATGGCGCTGTCCCATAAACATGCGTATAATATGGCGACTAGAGGAAGGTACGCTAGATGGCGTTGGCGGTGCAGCTGCTCTTTCTAAGCTGTAGAAGGGATGCATCCCTTCTGATCAATGAAAAGATTAGAAGGAAGGGAGCTCAATGGCTGGCAGAAGTACATAAAAAAGATAGAAAGGCAGCTGCGAAATTTTGGAACCATCTAAACTCCCTAAGAAATGAGACGAGCCTGGAGCAGAGTTTTATAACTACAGCCCAAGGTGCTAGGCTAGAAGGGGACGAAGCTATTGAATATATAAGAACAAGGGTGACAGAAAAATTTCAACAAAGAAGTACTTTATGCACCACAATAGACAAGGACGAATCAAGTGGTGCAATGGCTCCATTTTCACAACAAGAGTGGGAAAGGGCTGAAAAAAGGGTTCCTGGTAGTACATCAACAGGCCCAGATGGCATTCCAATTAGGCTGATAAAGACATTAGGTCCGAAGTCTAAGCAGGCTTTGAGAGAGGCAGTGAGCAAAATAATAATCGATGGTGAAGTTCCCAATGGATGGAAACTTAGCAGGATGAGCATGATCTATAAAGGAAAGGGGGAAAAAGCTGACATAAACAACTACCGTCCTATAACAGTGACATCAGTGGTCGACAGGCTGGCGATGCAGATTATAAAGGAAAGACTGCAGGCGTGGATAGAGGATGAGGGGGTGCTGGGGGAACTGCAGAATGGGTTTCGGAAACACAGGAGGTTGGAAGACAATCTGTTCTCACTGACGCAGTGCATCGAAATAGCAGAAAAGGAAAGCGGGCCCCTGTGGCTAGCATTTTTGGATATCAAGGGAGCATACAATAGCGCGGTTCAAGAGGAATTGTGGAGAATACTGGACACACTAGGCGTGGAACATGTAGTCACTAATCTTTTAAAGGGTATCTATAAAGGTAACACTGTAGTTATAAAGTGGGAAAAACAGGTATCCAAGCCAGCAGAGGTAAAACGGGGGCTTAGGCAGGGGTTCCCCCTGTCACCCTTATTATTCATGATGTACCTACAAGGATTGGAGGCAAAATTAGAGGGAAGTGGACTGGGCTTCAACCTCTCTTTAGTCAAACAAGGAAAACTTATTGATCAGGCACTACCAGCATTAATGTACGCAGATGATATAGTGCTAATGGCCAACAACAAGGAAGATTTGCAGAGATTGATGGACATCTGCGGTAATGAGGGAGATAGGTTAGATTTTAGATTCAGTAAGGAAAAATCAGCAGTCATGATTTTCAATGACAACGAAGGTAGTGAGCTTAGAATACAGGAGGTCACGCTAGAGATAACAGATAAATACAAATATCTGGGCGTATGGATAAGCAATGGGACCGAGTATCTGAGGGAACACGAAATATACGTGACGACTAAAGGTAACAGGAATGCAGCAGTCATGAAAAATAGGGCACTGTGGAATTACAATAGGTATGATGTTGTGAGAGGAATATGGAAAGGGGTCATGGTTCCTGGGCTGACGTTCGGCAATGCGGTCTTGTGCATGAGATCAGAAGTTCAAGCAAGTTTAGAAATTAAGCAACGTGGAATAGGTAGGCTTGCTTTAGGAGCTCACGGGAATACACCAAATCAGGGAGTACAAGGTGATATGGGATGGACATCATTTGAGGGCAGGGAAGCTAGCAGCAAGATAAAATTTGAGAAACGATTGAGAGAAATAGGGGAAGAGCGTTGGGCTAGGAAGGTTTTCAGCTACTTGTACACGAAGAATGTCGATACAAAATGGAGGAAGCGAACCAGGAAGTTGACTGGTAAATACTTAGAAAACAGCAGGTGGCCAAACCAAAAAGAACTATCGGTTAAGAAGAAAGTGAAGGAAACGGAGACTGACATGTGGAGAATGGGCATGATTAAGAAGTCCGCACTAGAGATCTATCGAACTTTTAAGCAGGAAATTGCCAAGGAAAGGATCTATGATAATACTCGGGGTAGTTCTCTACTGTTTGAGGCCAGGACGGGAGTACTGCGAACCAAGACATATCGGGCCAAATACGAAGGGGTAGACACAGTATGCAGTGCGTGTGGAGAGGAAGAAGAAATTGCCGAACACTTGATAATGTTCTGTAAAGGGCTTCACCCTATAGCTCAGGATGATGGCGCAGAGTTTTTCAAAGCACTGGGGTTTAGGGACCGGGAGGGCAAAATAAACTTTAAGCGGGTAGACTTAACCAGAAGGAGGTTATCTGATTGGTGGCTAAAGTCAAGACACGAGTGAAAATTAAACTCTTCACTGCAAAGTACGAATCCTCAAACTCACTTTTTAAGGAAAAAAAAATAAATATAGTTTTTGGTTCATTAGGTGTTACGGCTTGGTGGCGCTAGCCACCGCCCGATGTAAAGGGTACAGCCATATCCATCCATCCATCCATCCATCCATCCATCCATCTTCGATTGGCTGCTGCGCGTGGCTCCGCCCGCGCACCCGTTATCTCTTTTTTCTCCTGGATCGTCGCCGTACGAGTGCGCTTGTCGGATCGCGCCGCTTGGCAGGCCGTGGACGACAAGGTGCGCCGAGTGCGGATGGCCGCTGCAGCTCGTGCTCGTCGGCAGGATCCCGAGGTACGGAAGGACGGACGCACAGACGGACGAACGCATGGACGCTTCGCCCTACTCATCATCATTCACTTCGCGGATATGCTGTACTTTTTTAGACGTGAGATATCTGGCCCATCCGTTGAAAGAACGCCTCCTCTATTTCATTCAATGCCAGTGGAAACGCGCTCTTCAACAGGAGCCATTGGTCCGTCTTAATTCAGAGAGGTCGCGATGCCACGCCACATGAGGGGCAGGGCGGCTTGTATCACACGTCCCTCCGAACGCTTTTCCCAGGAGAAGCGATAGACGTGCGTCCTTCTCCAATATCATACGTGTGTCAAATTCGTTCCTACATGCTCCTTCTTTGTGGCTGGAAGCAATGTCGCCCCCACCTCACAGCGCCAGTTATGCAGCGGCGTTATTGTGACGCGTCCCCATTGGTTGCCCGTATAGCGCCGTGTAATGCCGTAAAGCAACGTAAAACAACGTAAAGCAACGTATCAATTCAGAGCTAGCGTGACGGCGAACATTGTGATAACGAGGAATGCAAGACGCCTCCCCACAGATCTGTACACAACTGAAAAAAAAATTTAGTTCATATGGTTTATGTCGTAAGGCACTACATGATGGTTTCTCTCCCCCATGACCGCAAAGCACAAGTGAAGGCTATAGGCGATGGGCGAGAGCAGGAAAGGGCTAGAGGAGAGGGTGGTGAGCGGCTGAATCAGACGATTCTAGCTGGCATTTCTAAAATACAGGAGGGGCTGGTCGAAACATTGGACGTCCGGCCGCGTCGTCAGGATGAATGGTGCCGAAATTGTCACGACGGTAAATACCGATGTTGAATCGCGAGATGTACAACCTAATATCAAATAAAAGTGAACTCAGAGCATGTTGCAATTGAATAAACGTAAATTAAAGTGAGTCGTGATTGAACAACGTATGCTTTACAGTGACTTGAGTGGTTCGCGTGAATTTTTGTACAACAATTAAGAGAAAAATGATTTTTCGCGCATTAGTAAAGTACAGCTTCAGAACCGCGACACGACTCATGGGAAGCGAGAAAATGCGGGTGAAGACGCCACCTTGAGATTGCCGCACCGAACACTGTGACGTCATAGATATTGAAGGCGTCTACTGGGTCCTATACGTATAGCTTCTAATCTATGAAAATGAAGTACAAGTTCCGGTGAATTTCATCGAGCGAATGTCGCGAAAATATGAAAACTACATTTCGAAATTTGTTACCTTATGCGCGGAGGTTTCGGTGCGAACTTTAAAGACAAAACTTCAACCCTAATTTTCTCTGGTAATAATGAACTTACGATAGTGAACCACTTGGCATTGGGGCTTTCAGAGTGCAGTTCAGCTATCTAAATCAAGTCATTGTTTCTCTTTGGTGTCTTTTTACAGCGAAACTCTTAGATGTCTCATTAAACGCGAAAGGTGACCGTCGGCGGTGGCATCAATACGAAGGGACTCTATAAATGATCTTGTAATGACGTATTCGTGGCGTCGCTGGTCGACCATACTTATAACCTCATTGTGACGCCTCTAATAGCCAAAGCTTGTGACGACACCGTGACGTCATATCGTTGCGTAGTCAAATGACATTGTTGCTTGGTGAAAGGTGGTCGATCTTGGTGGCAGTGCAAAGCCACGTCTGGTGCTGGAAGGTTTTGACGAGCCAATAGAATCGATCGAAACTAATGTGGCTGTCGCCTTCGAATTGTCTAAAGGGAACGCATGACAAACTGCGCGAATATTTTTTTTCTTTACGTATAGCTGAATGAAGATCATGTTCCCTCGTTCCCAGCCTCGGATAATCCGCGTATTTATTCGGCGCGGATAAACATCTCGCATCTCCGGCAAAGAGAATTATCAGTCGGTCAACGCCTCGCCGTCGGCCAAGATCAAAAGCCAGCACTCGGCTACTTGCCGACGAGTGGCCTTTCGAGAGGCCGCACTGATAACGTAACCGCCAATCGATAGCGTTCTCAGTTAAGGGTCGTA
This sequence comes from Rhipicephalus microplus, assembly GCF_043290135.1. Taxonomy (NCBI): domain Eukaryota; kingdom Metazoa; phylum Arthropoda; class Arachnida; order Ixodida; family Ixodidae; genus Rhipicephalus; species Rhipicephalus microplus. Next base: position 97,226,731 of record NC_134708.1, read on the forward strand.
TAGTCTCACCCGTGGCGTGTTGAGAAAGCGTTCACGCGAGCAGTGCACACAACTCCTCAGCGGGAGCGGTGAGCTTATCTGATGCCCAGACTGTGGGCGTTACTTACCCGACTTCTTCCAGTAGCGCACCAGGTAGCGGGTCACCGTCTTGCTCGACTGCGACCACTTCATCTGCACGTGGCGGCTGCCTCGCTCGGTTACCGCCACGTTGGTGGGGCTCTCCGGTGGCTCTGTGGCGAAGATAAGATCAGCCGAGAAGATAAGGAAAGAATCAACTTGGATTGGTACTCGGTCCAGAGCGAGACACGCATCCACACGAAAGAGAAATGGTAAACCTGGAACGTGATAACCCGGCTTGTTTACGTGCATCACTTTAGAAGAAATAAAATCGTGAAATCCTGATTTAGCAAACTAGTGGAATCCGGCTTTCATTGGGATCGATGATGAAGCGTTGTGCAAGACGCTCAATGCTCTGATGATAACAGGCCTCTTTTAATTTGCAGCCACAGTAAGTTCAATTGATTTCTTATCAGCGGTCGCCAACCACCGATGACAACGTATTGCTGGAATCTCAGACTCGGAAAGATATCTGTATAATATGTAAAACACTTAAGCCTAAACGCACAATATATACGCTTTGTAAAACAGTTGCATGCAAACGGGGCGTATTCTGGTCACACAAGAATAACCGCCATTGATCTCGCATGCGTTTCCTTGCTTGTTCTGACGCCGCGCGCCCGGTATTTTCGCATCATGCATGAATGATGTACCGGCTAGTCGAGTCCCACGAAAACCCACCATGAGAATAAAAAGAAAAAGCACTTAGCGAGTATGAGAAAAGTGCTCTGTAATTAGGTTAAGAAGCAGCACTACAAAAGTATTGGTTGCGTAACTCGCCAACACGCACCGAGTACGGCCAGCTTGAAGACGTCCCTGGTCTTCCCGTAGTCGTTCTTGGCAATGCACACGTACTGCGAGGCGTCCTTCTTCACGGTGTTGTGGATCACCAGCACAGACTGGACGCCAGTCGGCGTCACTTCTTCGTGAGTCTCGTACCTGAAAAGAAAAAAGAAAGCGCTCATTTGTACACATGTTTTGGTACACAGGTTTTGGGATACGGAATCACCTCGTCTTGAGTATAAATTCACGACGAGATGAGTCCGCGTCATTGTGCAAACGCGATGTCTTACTGTTGTAAAGTTGTTACGCAGTGATGCTACTGAGGCCTTCCGACTTGGAGCAGTTTTCGGGGAAGCGAAATTTCGGAGGAGCAGAACTTCCCATTTTGGAGCACGTAATTTTGCATCTGTAAGCGCTCTGGAGCAGCTAACTTCACATCTTGGAGTACAGCGGAGAAGTATGTTGTAGGTACATTCAAGGATATGAATAATTACTTTGGGGCTCTGGTGACGGGCTAGACATATTTTGATTCATAGCAAATCTCATAGGGCTAATGATTTTAGGAGCACTCACCATTCCGCTTGACGATGCCAGAACACGGCGTCATCCAGTTTACCATTGCGGAACAACTAGTTCAGCTATCATTTTTGTACGAAATGAACAGAACAGCGGTTCAATAAAGTTGCGCTATATGAAATAAGATTTTAAAATACCCTTATGTGGTTAAAGCAGATATAGTATATATATCACTGGGACATTTTGTTTGCACACCAAAACTCTCTTAGTGCTCTTTTTAAAGCAGCTAAAAAACTCACAGGGTAACTCATGCATTCACCTAGGACGACTAGAAGGCGAAAGCGATTTTGTTTTTATTGCGATGGCGATAAGATGGACATTCTCGGCTAAATTTTGCCGTCACCTTCACGTCTTGTCTAATGTCCAAATCGATGACGTCCCCCGCTCATCGGACACGCGAGTAAAAGCGCGCGAGCGGGGCGACGAACGCGGCTGAAGCAGAGTTGAAAATGGCTGGCCTATCACCGTTGCACTGAAAGCGCATGCCATTCCTTCCTCCATAGCGCATGGGATAACATCACCTCGCGCGCTAAGCCTGCCACCGATGGCACCTCGCGCGCTAAGCCTGCCACCGATGGCTACTCAAGCAGAGAGGAACGCCCCGCCCGCCTTCAAAGAGCATAGATGAGGGGAGGGTGCCGCTAGAGCAGCAACCGGGAACTTTGACGTCAAGGTGGCGATCGCTGGCGCTATTTCGGCAGGCATCAGAGACGGCTTTCTCTTCAACGCTTGTTATCTCAACTCGAAAAGACTGCGAAAAGTGCTTCGCTCCGCAAGGCTGCAGTGCCATCTTCACGTCATTTTGGAGGTCCATTCGTGCAGCCGTCAGCAGCTTTCACACGAGCGCTCCGCCGCGTGTCCTGCAGCAGTTTTGATTGACGCTGACACCACGACCGTTTGGGTTGGGTTGCCAAGATGCTAACCTGACATGCTATCCAAGCCTACCGAGGTAATATCTCGGCAAAAACGCCCGGCACTTCGCGGCTGGCATCAATTAAAGTAGTCCTGGCCAAGCATCGAAGTGTTCGTGTTAAAGGTGCTCACGGCTGTACGTGCATCGGCGTGCGGGAGGTACGTTCCGGGGTCTCTGGTCATCCAAGTCGCCCCACGGATCTGGAACACGTTGGTTAAAGCGACCATGGCAACTCCCGCTGCCGAAGCGGTTTTCGTGGTGGCAGTTTTCTAAAAGGCAAGTAGATCTGATAGCACAAGTGGACGGGCCGTCCCGTGAGGCCTCGACGCGCCAGCGATTCCGCCCTTCGAGCGACGCAGCCGTCCACTCACTATAGAACTAAGCAATAAATGCGATACCGTGATGCTTAATATTCTTTAATCGTCAGCAATTGGCCCCGGAAAAGCGACGGGCGGACGAGTAACATGGCGTAGCCGCTTCACCGTAGGCCTTCCGACACCAGGACCGCCAGCGATGGACCCGCTACTGAAAGCCGCCATTATGAAAACCGAATTGCGGCTGCTCTGACCAGGAGACGGGATGACATTTTACAAAATCGCTCGAAATATTCGCATTGGGACCCTAGCACTCACTAGCTTGAAAGCGCAGGACCTTTTGAGGACGCTTACCGCAAGAGAGATCACAAACACGCGCATGTGCTGGTCAAAGGAATCCCGAAAAAGCTCGTCTGCGGATGAATATCCATGAATGAAGTATATTTGAGAAAAGTGCCAACGCGTTCCCACTGTTCACGTTCTCTTCTGTAAGCTGCTGCGGATAGCGCGTGTGCTGCTACGGAGGACACGCTGAGTGTCGTGTGTGTTACTCGGGTGGATGAGTGAGCGTTTCTGTAAGCGTGTGCGGGAGTCAAGGCTGCGGCAATGATCTTACAATATGATGTTACAGAGATTTAGCGTAAGTTTTTGGAAAAGCTGTTATCAGGAGACCGGATTAGCGGACTCAGTTTGCGACTTCTTGCGATGATTAGCCAGCCCGCGGTTTAGAAGACAGCTTGTGCGCGATGGGCGATTGTCGTTGCCTTTAGATGGTGGATTAAAAGGCCAACGTGTGACGCCTGCTCCGCTCAAGAAAATCGACACTAGCAGGGAAGTAGCATGTACGTTAGCTTGCTTAAGTAGTAGTTCGGAGTTAGGGATGCACATTCCAGCGCCGCTGAATGGCGTCTCGTTTATTACCTACGCTTCCGGCTAACCTTGAGTGCTAATACGTCACAGGGTGAACTAAGGCCCCTTATTGCCTGACTGCGACCTACAGGCGCGAACTTGCGCAGTGACTCAAAAGGCCCTATGTGGATTAAGCCACCGTCGAATTACACCCTATTAGAAGGCGCCGTCTTCTCTACTCTGATTGGGATCCTGCTCCATTCTAAGGCGTCCTAAACCAGCTCTTGTACTTGTTCAAAAAACACATCGTGCGGATAACAGACATATTGCTCAGGACATCTCAACCAAATCTTGCAGTCGCGCGTCAAAACGAGAGTTTACAGGCTGAGCGCGTAGTTGCACTTTTTCAAGCGCCCTCGCTGCAAAGAGGTTAAACTATAGCTCGTGCCGGAATCATACCGGTAGATAGCGACGACGTTACATGCACAGCGCTCAAAGTCGTGACGTGTTCACGCATAGATACTCTCCCATCTATCGCCCCCTTCCCCCTCCTTTTAGGATATCGTGCAGCGTGCTCGTTGAGAGGAAAAAGAGACAAAGTACCTAAAAAACACGCGACGAATTCCTGTAACTCAGTTTGTTCTTGACGAATTCGAAAAAATTTTCCCTGCGATCAACTTGTGAGGCAATAAACTCCGCTACTGAGGCCGTTAGAGTGCTTGGAAAAGTATAGTTCAGGGCCCGTTTAAAGTGTCGACGTGGCAATACTTGGCCGTGTCCAGAACCTCAGGTTTTTGCCATTATCAAGAGCGTTTCTGTTCAGTGTAACGGGCCACAGACTGTGTCGCGAACAACTATAAGCCGTCGTTTGGAAATTTCTGAATGGACGCGTATTCTTACCTCTCGGTGGAAGGTATGAGCGGGCTGTCGTCTTTCTCCCAGGTCACCACCAGCGGGAGCTCTCCGGTGACGTCGCAGGCGATCTTGGCAATGTCGCCTCGCTTCACCGACACTTCCGTGGAGCCCTTGGCGATGGCGGGAGGCACTGCGCACCGTGTTACATGCCACCGCAGCAAGGTAAGTTGGAGTGGCGGCGGCCGCTGCGCTTCGCCACATGCATGCGAAACTCGGCCATGGGTAATGAACTGATACCGACTGCTCCCAAAAAGCTGTTCTAAACATTTATTTTACTTTTGGAACACGCTGACTTCGGCTAGTAGGGTACGTATTTCAGCTGTTTCGTACACGACTTCCAGTAGTATATAGCGCCAAAAAGACGAAACGAATGGCTGTCCTGTCTTCGTCCACTGTTTTTAGCGCGGTTTTTCTGCTCGAAGACTGCGGTTAGTTCGATGCAGCGCCACGGTGACCGCAGAGAGGTCGAGGACACGGTTTTGGGAATACGTTCATTACCCTTGACAGCCTTCGCGATAAAGAAAAGTGGTTATGGAAGGCATTTCGTCGCGATATCGTCAAAATGAACAAAGTGTTGCACGGCCCGTAACTGTCATACTTTCACTTCACTTTTTCTACACTATCATGAGAGCAAAACGTAAGCTTCATGACTAGCTGTAGAATATCACGTAATTGACGCGATAGCTTTTCTTTCAGGATGCTCGAAGAGCTGCAAGTGCGAGGAAGTATATATAGAAACTCTTCCCACAGTGCACGACAAGGTTCCTTGAGAAGCGGCCACTATCTCGTTTAATGATCCGTTAGCCTGCGTAGTTGGTCTAGAACAAGCGCCGCAGCGAAGGCGAGGCGTGTGGGGCCTCACCGTGGACGGAGACGGTGACCGTCTTCCCGAGCGAGGGTTCGATGCCGTTGCCGACTTCGCATCGGTACACGCCGGCGTCCTGCGTCTCCACGGCCGCCACCACGAGCGTGCCGTTGTCGAGGATGCGCTGCCGGCCCACGGGGTGGAGAGGCACCAACTCGCGGTTACCTGCGCGGCGAGAGGAAATACAAACTTACCTGCTTTCGCTTCAGGGTTGCGCGTATCGTTCACCCTGCGAGACATGCATGCTGCACATCGAAGACAATTCTTACAGGGATACGAGCACACGGTTCAGTTGACAACCCCCAAGCGTTACTCGTATGCCTCCTCTTGATGTGGACGTTTGTTTCTCCAACTTCGTCACCTGGCACGTAGTCTGAGTCTGCAGGAGTGGAACACTTCAAGCATAAGACATACGAGACTATACCAAATAAACCCTCGACTGGAACTTCGACCTCCATCCGGACTTTGTCGACGTGAAGCTTCACTTTTTTGCCGCCTATGTTTGGGGCTTGCCTTCACAAAAGCATATAGAACCCTCATCGGATTGACTAACAATGCGGAATGCGACGTCTGCGGCACCAAAAAAGACATCGACCATCTGATATGTCATTGCCCTCGATTTGCCTCTGAAAGACAGAAGCTTTCGGACGCATTGCGACAATTGGACGATCGGCCACTCTCTGTGCAGATGCTACTGGAACCATGTCCTCGCCTTTCGTCGGCTCAAAAAGCAGTCAAAGCTGTCTTGTGCTTTTCGAGGACTACAGGCCTATGTGACCACCTTTAACTTTTGTGTAGTGCCACCGCTGCATACGCGCCAGCCGATTGACTGACAATCCTCCTTCTCTCTCTCTCTCTCTCTCTCTCTCATCTTTATGCCCCCTTCCTATTCCACCAGCGTAGGGTAGCAAACCGGGCATGTGCCTGGTTAACCTCCCTGCCTTCCCTCTTGTTGTTTATTCCCCTTTTTTGTTTCTCGTTGCTATTTTTCTTTCTGATTCGTAATGCCTCATCTCGGCTGACCTTTCCGTTTTACGCTTGCGCGCGGGCCTGTTGTAGCTGCCAGTATGTTGCGCGAGATGCCAGAACTTAAAATGTTTGCAATCCTATATGCATGGCGACCCTTCCGCGCCACTAGTATATGTATCATGTTCGAAACGTTTCACAAAGCCTCCGCACGAGCCAGCTCAACGAGATTTCTGTGCTTTGTCATGGTAGCGCACACATGCGTCGTCTGTGGCACGCAAAGTAACTACGCGGTGTCGGATTTACCGAAGCTCTAACTAAGCCCTGTGTCATCTTTGAATTGACTTGTCCGCGTTACATACTGCACTGCACGACAGCAATGAGGATGACGGCCAGCTATGAATGTATTGGAGCGTTGAATGTGTTTTGAGTGATAAATGTGTAACTGCAATGACTTGTATAAGCGTCGGCGTACTTACAACGATGTCACGGAAGTTTGCGCGGATCGCGGTCCCAGTAAAATACACTTCCTTTCAACCTCTGTATACTTTTAGTCTTTTTGCGACAGCATTTCAAACTCACTAGCGCAAGCCCTTCGGTGAAGTCTCCCGGCATACAGCATTGGGCGCCGGATAGTCTCAGCGTCATAAACTTGATTGTCAGAGGTGACGGTATAACTGTATAGGCGCAAGTATTGAGCTGCTCTAGAGAGCCCACTTTCAACAGATGCAAAGTTTCGATTTCGTCTTTGTTATAGGTAGGACACCTTTGATTGACATGTCAAAAAGGCGTCATCCCATAACTGAGCCCTGATACATTTTTTTTAAAAAAACAAACAGCGGTACACCTTGCGTTCTCGTCCGTTATTCATTTTTATCGATAGTTACCGTTTTTTCTTGCTTTTGCGTGAGTGCGTGTTTGCTATTGTTGAGCATTGCTTAAATGAAGTGATTCAGAGAGTGTGCCTTTAAGAGAAAGTCCATTTCATTCTCGCCTGCTTTCGTTGACTGTGCCGACTGAGTAAACTTTCCTGCGGTTCACGGTAAGCATCGACAGTAAATCTTGGGCGCCAGACAAGCAACGTTAAAAAGACTCAGAGAAGCGGCTCACCTAGCTGTATCTTCCAGACCACGCTGGGCTTGGGGTATCCCACGGCTCCGCATGGAAGGTACAGGTTCTTCCCTTGGATAGCTTCGGCGTCACTGGGTTCCGCAGACCAGACTGGGGCAGCTGCAATTTCCCCGTACACACAAGCCCAGCCCGACAATGCACCGTGAGCGACTCGCATGGACATTGTATCGCTGTACAAGCTTGAACTCATCGACTCAAGGAAACAAAACGTTTCAAGGAAGGTTTCATTGACGCATGATCACTTTTGAACTTCAAATTAACAGAGCAAAGAACACTTCTTGAAGGTCTGAGACTTGCTTTGCTAACCGCACTTCCACATGTATATAATTTTATTTAGGCGACAGTGATTTGTCATTCGCTCTGTCAAATACACACCTCAGTGACCATGCCTCAGCGCTGGTTGCTTCTGATTGACAGAAACAGATCTCGAAGGCTACGCTTTTTTGCTCAGTACAAGCGTGAGAGAGAAATTCAGAGTCAGGAGTTGGTCATACATTCTTTGTTTTCCTAAAGCCACCAATGGGTAGCAATGTAATATTGATGTAGCTTCTGGCACCTTTTGTGAGCAAAGGCGCCGCCTCCGAGACCGCAGACGCTGTTAGTGGATAAAATTGTAGGTTTAAACTTTTTCTTACTTTATCTTGAGTGGTGTCGGCGTCACATCAGAGATTGCATCGAATGTTTGAGTATTTTCCGCATTCATGGGTCGGAACAATTTTTTAAAAGAGTTTCTAAGCGAAGTCGTACGTTTCGATCGCCTATTAGCATTTTTTTGTTATTCGCCAACAGCGAAGTATCGGATGCAGATGCAGGCAATAGTTGTGACTTCCAGGGCTACTGTAATTTATAACAGGTAAGTCGACATTAATGTTTTCTACACTTATTTTTTTGTGGCTAATTATGAGCCATAATGTGGTCTTTATAAGTGTGATCTACTTGATAAATATTATTTGGTTTGACATAAACTCCAATTGTTCTAAATTGAAGAAAGCAGGAAACATTTTATTAGAGCATGTGCGGACCGATCAAACAAGATCTCTGTCACACTTGAAGGAATAGTTTAAATTTTAGTGACCGTAGAACAAAGCATTCGAGCTATAGGCTTATTGTCTTTCACAATTCAGCCAAAAACTGTTCAATTGATGAAAAAGGTAACAACTCCCCAAGTTTACAAATCTGGAACATCAGTAAGGCTGCAATAACAACAGATAACACAGTCTCGTGGACTTCATCGGTAAGGCTGTTACAGCGAATAAATCTGAGTGTTGATTAACTGTTAACAGGAATATCTTTCTATATTTACAAATTCGTTACAATGTTTGCCAGGGTATTGCAGGAATCTTACTGGTACTGGTAAAAGACATTTTTCTTGCAATGTACTACTATATTATTATGTGTAACTTACACAAACGTTATTTTATTTTTCATCAGACAATTACAAAGCTGTAAACACTCATACCCTGCTGTTAATCTTCTGTCCTGTTTTTTTTTCATTTTAGTGTTTTTTGCGTTATCCGGACAACGCGCATCTAAAAGTATTTGTTTGAAATGAAAAAAAAAAAAAAGGGACAATCTGACAGTTTCAGTGGACACTCTGCAAGAAACCATCCACAATGCACAGAAGCACAACTTCACGAAAGTTTCTCTAAAAATGCGAAAAAAAAAATGGCACTCGCGAAAAGCGAGTCGCTATTGGTCGAAATTCGCCGCACAGCGCGGCTATTGCAAAGCAAAGTTGAGCGTGCAAAGCAGATTCAGTACTCACGTCTGGACGATCGCTTTCCTTTCAGCGAGTGATGTAGCACAAGTGCACAGAAGATCAACACGCACTCTACCCCGTATTCGAAACGGTTTATTATTCGCGCGTCATTGACACGCACATAATTAGTTTTTAAGAGTCTGCACGCAGGGCGTCCAATAACGCTGCCCAGAAATTAATAAAGCAACCCGCCAGCCACGCGTTCATCCCGTCCAATTAGTGCATATGCACGTGGGCTTGAGCTGCCAGCAATTGCTGTCTTGCGCGGCCCTTCTCTTAGCGCGCTGGTTAGTTGCGTGCAGCGGACCTGGCTGAGATAAGTCGGAAGCAGTGTTCACAAATTTACGTTAAAAGTAGCACAATCTCGAATTATGTCTCACTTTGAGACATCACAGACAGGTCTGCGACACAACCACGGCAACGTTCGCTGTTAATACAAACTGTCGTCCAACGAAACGACACGTCTCTGGAGGCAAGTTCGTGTACTCCGTACAAAAATAACCATTTTTGCATATACTTTAGTACAGTGCGTGGTATTACAGAGAGAAATTAAAAAGGTGTAATTACAGTGAAAAGTGCGTCGTCCGCGCGTGTCTTGAAGCTGGCGCACGTATCGGCGTTAATCGTCGAGATGTAATTGAATGTTTTATGCGTGATATTTGTACTTCCATTCCTTTTGCGCCAAGTGTATAGTTATGACTAGTAAAGCTGCTTAGAAAAGGCATTGTAGCGGTGTAAGGCGTATGTGTCACTTCGATGACGTATTTGCATCTTTGAAGCCGGAAAGATTTAGAAAAGTTATGCTTGAATGAAAATAAACCGCTTCTACATGGACGCGTGTGATGGGCCAAATAAAACACATAAGCAGAAGAAAAATTCTCAATGCGTTGGCCAATGCGATAAGCGGTGGAAAAAAAAAAAGGCGATAACAGGTCGTTGCGTACAATAAAGTGGAGAAATAATGCGCGTGTAAAATACAAAATCGAGATGACACGACGTTCTTAGTGTTCACACCACGCACTTTCAACGAGTCGAATAAACGTACTGAAAGGAGAGCCGATAAACAGTCACCACACCGACAAAAAACTATATCAAGAGTGAACACAATGTTCAGTGAATGACGCGTATGCAGACAATGAAGAGACCGAAGTGAATGAGACAAGACACGATGATCACGGAAAGTAAGCTTTATGAGGAAGTAAACATATCTTGAGTCAACACACATTCGTGCTTTTTGCGCACGAAAAATATATGTGAACGTTTTGGAATGGGGCACGCCCGTAGCTTTCTGTTTACACAGTCGCGTTGTTTCATTATCGCCGATGCGCACGCGCAAAATTCGAGCCTTTTAGCTGCGCACGGCATTTTTCGTGCATTCCCAAGGAACGCAAGGCCTGGTTGCCAAGTTCTAAAATTATGTAATAGAGAGTTTCAGTTTGCCCGCGAACTTTTTTACCGTTTATGTTTTTTACGGGTGACGCAAGAAAACGTGATCAACAGCGACACCTGATTATGCAAAACTCAACTAAATACACAAAGCATGATGCACATTGAATATGCCTACACGTTTCACTTGACTACTTGTGTAAAGCATTCACGGTGAGAGAAGAATTAACTCAGAATACTTTTATTACATTCTTTCTACGGGAACACAAGAGCGCCTAGAAAACACAAAAAACAAATGTGTTGTTGAACAAAACACCCAAATATATCGCCACCATGAACTGCTCGGTATTTCAAAATATTGGCAAGTTTGCGGCCAAACTGAAGTTCTCTAGTTTTCTAGGGACCCGAGGTAGACAAGTGACCCAAAGCTTGGGTACCCGATTCTGAAACTTTCTCTGGACAACGAATACGCACTGAGAGTCGTGTACGTATAATCCTCAATCGATACGCTCCGTACGCACCCACCTTGTACGTACAGCGTGGCCCACACGGCCGCAGTGCCGGCGACGTTACCGGCGACGCACGTGTAGTTCCCGACGGAGGCCGGCGAGACGCGCTCTATCGTGAGCATGGCTACGTTGCCGGCCACGTTAGAGACGGTGGCGCCGCCGCCTCCAAGTGAAACGGGCACGCCATCGTGGAACCAGGTGAAGCCCATGGGCCTGGTTCCGGAGATGGCCACGCACGGCACCACGGCCGTGCCGCCCACGAAGGAGTTCTTCGCGAACGAGAACTCCTGAAGCACGGGAGGCTCTGAAAACAAGGGGGGAAGCAGAGTAAGCAAGTACCCTCAAGGCATGTGTCCAAGCAAAGTGTTAAGTCCTGAAGGCAGAAGGCCCTTAGGCCGAAAAGATAGATAGATAGATAGATAGATAGATAGATAGATAGATAGATAGATAGATAGATAGATAGATAGATAGATAGATAGATAGATAGATAGCAAAATGATGATTACTATCGTTGCGAAGCACAAAGGACAACCGCTCTGTAATTTATATGCGCTCATGTAGATAAAAAGCATATATACAGTATATGCGCTGACAAAGACCATACAAATGTATAAATGCTAAGGGCGTCGACGAAATTCCATCGACATCGAATAGACGGCCTTAATGTTCAACGATCGGATTAGATTTTAATTAAAAATGGCCGTCTGCGGTCGTCCCAGTTTTCGTGTCGGACTTCATAAAGGCAGTGTGGTAAATAAATAAATAAATTATTAAGTAACTGCTATTATTAAAGAATAAATACAAATAAAATTGAAAAAATTCCCGTTTAAGCTGTTAAAATTGCCCAGAGGATGAAGTCAAGGTAGCTAATGCCCGGTAGAGTCCGGAAATGTCTGCATTAAGTCAACCTTTCATTGCAACTTGTTCGGCAATTAATCGAGCTCATCTTTCTCAATTAGTGCCCTAATAATCAAGAGACAAAGATAAAAAAGCCGACCACTCACCGTGTGCTGTCGATCCAGTGAACCAGAAGACGGCGATGCAGATTAACACCAACGCAGTAGACGACGCCTGCAGCGCACGAGTCATCGCGATTGTTTGCGCGTAGTCGATCTTCTGCGCGTGTGTATCACCGGATACAGTCGAATCGGCTCGTGGAACAATCTCTTCGATGCGTCTTTGTCAGCTTCCCTTCGGGAGGCTCGGCTACCCAGCGAATTCAAAGGCGACTCATGCTGCGCGCGCCCTTTTCGCAGTCACAGTGCAGTGCAGTCCGTGTGAACGCGAAGACGCCGAGTTTTGCCTTTCAGCCGCTGCAGAGAGCCCCGCGATACGACGCCTCTTCCGTTCCCGCTTATTTAGTTTGATTCGCCGTAACGCGCGCCATTCGTCACGCGGAAACTTCGCGCCATCTAGCGAACGCTCCGCCAGTCACTAATGATCTGGCGCGCGGCATTTAAGTTATGTGGGGTCGGTGTGCGAATGCGTGATCGGAATTTTCGAATATCCCGTGCGATGGTGTTCCATTCAGTTTGTTATTCGAATGGAATGCGTCAAAGATCTCAAAAACACGTCCTGTGGCTTCACAAAGGAATATTTGTCCGTGACGTCGTCAAATTGATCTCGCACTGTTTACTAGCCTATAAATAGCGCTTTGTTTGGACAAGGTACGAAGGCAGGATCGGTCTCGCGTATTTTTTGTATTTCGTGAGGTGCCCTACGGGGTCACCATGCGTTGCAACAGTACCACAAAACAAAATCTCCATATTTCATATTCGCAGTCCAGGTTTCGATCATTCTGCTAATCGGTATCCACAAGTTTTTTTTTTTAATTCTGCTGCCAAATATTTTAGCAATCAGAATAAGCACTCTCAGAATCGGACTTTTATGCTGATGATGAAATGATCCATATATGAGATATGAAAGTTGCTTTTTTTAAAAAAAACGGCAGCGTTAAGTAACATTTTGTTCAAGCCCCAACCCCCTAGGCAACAAGTGTCAAAATATCAACAGAAGTAAACACGACATTGGTAAAACAACGCCGAAACTTTCATTCCAGTTGCGATAATATTAGGCATTAAATATGAAGGCGTACTGTAGACTGGCCTTGGAACTATGGCCGCGTTGCGCAAAACAGCCATAAGTGACCATATTTATTTATTGGGGACGCAGCTGACCTGACTAGCCCAACAGTCGTAACTTATGAGATGGAGCATGTACGTATAGTGTACCATGCTACGCCGCTTGGGTGTGCGTAGTTCTGTACACGCAAAGAATCAATCCGCATAATTAGTTCGCGACGTCTCTCATGCGGTTTTCGATTTTTTAAGGTACTTTGAGCACTATTACGTGCACATGTTCGTGCTAGTTGTGTAGATTAACCGCTGAAATTGAGCAAGGTACATTGAGGTTTACATGAACTGAACTTGCCGTGTAGTATTTTGCCTAGTACTGTTGCGTATCATCAATCTGGTGTAGCCTCCACCATGTTTGAAAGGATGCCACCCTCTGCGAACCAAGTCTAAAGTTCGTTTTTTGTTTTGTGTGTGTATAATGAAGAAAACGGAAAAAGAAATTGGAAAACGTTTCATTCTACTGACGTAGAAGTATGACTTACTGCATGATAAACAGATATGTAATTGCAAAATAAGGCCGATTTCTATAATACATACAAATCAAACTATTATAGCATAATTCTTGTTGCTATTGATTATCGAGTGGTTGAGAACAGAGGTGGGTGGACTTGATGCATTACAGACAGTTCTTGAAAAGTCAGGCCTGAAAGAGTTAAGCACAAGTGTGGGCAGCTACGATACGAGCACAGATACTTCTATATATATATATATATATATATATATATATATATATGTATGTATGTATATATATATATATATATATATATATATATATATATATATATATATATATATATATATATATATATATATATATTGCAGCCTCAGCTATTCAGCATTTGAGAGCATTTAGATTCACTTGAATAGTCGTTTTGTTTGAGGCACCCCCGAATGCCAATCGGACGGTGTCGGAACCGAATCGACTATCCGATTCGTACGGGGTAATAACAAAAAAAAAAAAAACAACAAGTTTTGCAGATTAGGTTAGAAAGCGAGGTGAACGTTTCAATACATTCAGAACGAGCAAGCTTCCGTCATTACACTGCACTAGGCTTTGTGTCAGGGGCGGCGCCAAAGAAGGAGAAGGGGGAAAGATGCACCTCCCCCTCCATTAAATTTCCTTTGCCCCCTCCCCCTTCTGTGTTAAGTAAATTCAGGATCCACCCCTATTATTTGTAAGAGATAACGTAAACAACACTCCCCTTCTTTACCTCTCGTTCAAGAACTTATAAATCATCGCGTAATTTATATGTCAACTAGTAAACGGCCTTAGACTACTACACAACAAGCACGAACGTAAGGAACGTTTTTACCCCGCTGAAGACAATTTCTAACCCGGCATGTGTGTAGGATATGCGAAGTGTTCGGTATTATTGTTTCTGCGTAGCACAGAGCTACAGGTTCGCCTTGTCGGCTCGCAGACAGCGGGCACCGTGAGACAATGGTATAGCGTAAACGGCGAGGCGCACAGTCTCGAGTACGGCGCCGTATAGTCATGGACACCGCACCCGGAGGCCTGCTGTGCAGTCTCTCGCGAGACGTGTAACGGTCCAACGGAGCAGGACCGAAGCAAGCTCCTCCCCTCCCCGATCCGTAAAAGCGTGAAAGAGTCTCTCCCCAGCACGCATCGGTGTGTTATGCTTGATGCTCGCAGAACCAGGGTGCAGTGCAGGTATCTTCTTCCTTATGGACTGGGTGATTTGCGCGCTTATGGACAAGACTCACTAATCGGAAGGTCACGCGAACAGCGCGTCTGAGCGGCTTCCAGCCTCGGCCTCCTGTAACGTATTGGTAGCTCGCATGTGAGCTCACGGATGCTGCTTCTTAAAGCGCGTGATGACTGCAATGACGTCACGCAGTGTAACTGCTTTAATTTTATAAAAAACGCGGCCAAAATGTCAATGACTTCTGCTTGAATTACGGGTGATCTTGAGTGGGATGGTGACGTTCACTTGAGATAACAAACTGAGCTCTACACCATGCTGATAACGTTACATATTGCCCAAGTATATGAAGAGACGAGTGCAGTATTTGCGACACAGCGTGGAGAATATAACAACGACATTTGTCAAAGCATTAGTGCTGGCAGACGTCAATAAGAGCGCGATGACCATTGATGAAAAAGCGTTAACCGAATTTCGCGGCGGGTATACTACAGCCAGTTCGACGTAACGCAGGTATGGCTAGCGAGGAAGTTGGAAAAAGTCTGCATCCTTATGACTTATATATGCGGTTATGCAAGCACTGTGCCGACGCGCGAGTCACCTGGAATGATGAGCGTCGTAGAATACTGGTCTGTGCCTTGTGCGTTGGCGGCCACACACGTGTAGTTGCCAAAGTCTTCGGGCCTCAAGTTCCGCAGAGTGAGCGTCGACAGGGTGTCCGACTGCCTCGTGACTGTGACGCGTTCTTGGTTTATGATCGGAAGGCCGTCCTTGAACCAAGACAGTTCGTGCGGACCTCGGCTTCCGCTCTTGATGGCGCACATGATCATCGTGGTGTCGCTCAGGGACAAGTCCGGTGAGAAGCTGGACGCCTGGATCTTTGGGGAGCCTGGAAATGGTCCCTTCGTGTGTAGTTTGGTGCAATCCGCACTTCACAGCCTATTCAATCCCCATCCTGACGACAATGCTCTGTATTCAACTATAGCGTTATTAAACTATCACTTCGTCTGTCTTTGCTTTCTTTTATTGGCAACAGTTTTACGCACAATATCGAGACAGGACTGAATGATGTTGATAACCCAATAACGGATTGCTTAACCTGTTGCCTTATAACATCGACAATCCGTATCTCGAATCTGATGGAAACGTAAACTTTGATAGATAGATAGATAGATAGATAGATAGATAGATAGATAGATAGATAGATAGATAGATAGATAGATAGATACTGCACATTTCACTAATAAGCCCGCCTGGGGAACGTGAATCGGTAATTGTTCGGGTCAGCCAAATTGTGCTGACAGTACATATATGGACTGAGAAATCGTGAAAGTCATTACTCAGCAACGACACCGAGCTTGATAAGCGATAACGGAGCGGAAACAAAACGAATGAGTGTTCTAAAAAAACCATGCTCACCTTCGGCGTTGGAAAACTTGACAATAAAACACAGCAGCGCGACTGCGCTGACTATATCGCTTAGTGACGACATGACAGCGTTAAGTGCGAGTGGTGCCCACTGCTGGCTAGGGTGCGTGTGTGAACGCTCGGAAGCGCATCAAGAAAGCGGCCGGCCGAGCAACGGGAATCGCAGTGTTTTCCATGGTGGACAGCTAGCGCCACACAGCGGCGGAAAAGTGTACTGTGGCCGACGAAGCGAGACAAGCGGCGCGAAAGTTTGGATTGCCGCAGGACCGAGGGATAACAAAGCCTTGTAGGAAAGCCAGAAGGGTTAATCAGACTGAAATAAGTTGGCTACCCTGTATTGTGGAAAGGGAAATGAAAGGTGATGAGGGTTAGAGAATTTCACAGTACACACACAGGCACGCGCGCGCAAGAAAATCGGTCGTGGAGATCAACATTGAACAATTCGCAGTGTGCGCTGTTGCTGGTCGCAATCGTTGAACAGTGTCTGCAAGTCTAGAAAAAGCTAAAGGCTATCAGTACGATGACGACATCGTAACGGGTTAAATTTATGCAAGCATTCAGACGATGCAGCGTTCATAGCCATGCTCGTTAGCGCATGTGACTCAAAAAATCAGGAAAAGCCATGATGGTTTGGGATGCAGTTCGTGCTGCATTCCAAACATTAAACAACAATATAGCCTTCAATAACATCCAGCAAAAAAATGAATGTCACTTATGCGGCTTTTTGCTCTTGTCAACACGCTAGTAATGGTGCTGACGTTGTTGCTGTAATTATGCAAAAAAAAAAAAAATGAATGGATCGATCGACAGACTTCATGTCGCATGCTGGCGTGACAGACTGCTCTGAATATGACGGAGCCTCGAGCCCCGCTGGGCATAATAACGCTATATCGTATGTAAGCTTACATGCGACATACGATCACTGTGCAAATGCATGATTCTGTATCAGTGGCAACGTACAAGTAATAATAACTATAAGAAATGTTTGTTCCAGCAAATCTTTCTAGAATGGTTCCAGTGACCGTTAAAGCGTATATGAGCAGTGCAGCGTAAATAAGCATGGTCATGGCGCTTCTGAACCACAAGGCCACGTGTGTCTAGTTACTAGAAGCGCAAAACACTTAGCAACACCACCCGTAGACGCGCCACCCCACCACCTCCGACCCCCTATTTTTGTGTTTGTAAGAACATCCAGGATGTCTCACGGGTTCCATGTAACGAACGTCAAAAAAAAAAAAAGAAATAAAACTCGCGGAGTCTTTAATATATATTTGTGCATACTCGTAGGTGCACGCCTTTTGAATGTCATTCATTTGTGACGGCATAACATGACAACCAACGTACTACAGCCGATCTTGCATCATACCTGTGACCGTTAGGAATGCCGATGCCTCGTCACTGCCAGCGGCGTTTGTAGCGACGCACGTGTAGTTTCCGTTGTCCTCCACCGCAATGTCCTTTAGCGTGAGCGTCGAAATGGAGTCGCCCTGATGGGATACCAGGACGTTGCCGTTCGCAGCGGCGTCCAGTTCTTGGCCGTTCTTAAACCAGACGAGCTTGTATGGACCGCGGCTTCCTTTTCGAACGACGCAGTTGACAATCACGGTGTCGCCAAGGGAGAGAAGGCTAGCGAACTTGAACTCCTGCACCTTGGGCGGCCCTGAAACACCCGCCTGTTACAGTGGCCCGTATCTCGAGCAACGTAAGTCGTTAATTCGCTTGGAGCTTGATTGGCATGGTTGGGATTTGGATCGCAAAAGCCTGCGGCCTTCGGGAAGCGCTGGTCCTGTTTCAAACAGCTTGTTCGAAGAACATATCCCAGAGTGATTTCTCAGATTTTCCGATCTATCGACCACATCACTGAACGCTGGCTCGTACCAGAAACATTAGCCGAACGATAACCAGTATTTTTTCTGTTGTTCGTACAACAGTCCTAGCTAGCTCCGCAGTGTTTCGGCCTCGAGGTTTCAGTAACTAAAGTACGATCTGAAACTCTACACCTATGTTTTTAACTCTACCGCTATACTGTTGTTACCAGCAGTTTCACTACCAACAGCCCTCTTCTTTTCATTCCTGCAGCGCACGCAAAAAAAAAAAAAAACTGGTAGCGTTAACGTCTCTATAAAAAAAAAAAAAACAGGCTGCCGGCACATATATCTGATATTTAATACGAAATTTGTGGTGTAAAGAAATGACGGTCTGGAGCCTTAGCATTTCTGTTGCATATTACGTTCTTATATGACGGAAGCTTCCACACAATGGCGCAGGACCACAGTTTGCATACCGAATCAGGTACAAATGAAAGTTACAGAGCTCCCTGAAGCACCACATAGTTAGACAAACAATGCAACAGGTATGTATAGAAGGTGGCCGTCACCAACCGTACAGACAGGTGCCCGATTTTCGTACCTGAAGCAGTAGCACCGATGCTCGCGACAGCAAGCAGCAGCAAGAAGATGCTGCAGTTGCCCAGAGTAGATGGACGAGCAGTGGACATGTCTTCAGGAGATCGTGGCACGATACGTGTTCACCCAGGTCGGCGAGTGTTCCGACTGAGAGACGTCGTTGAATGAATTTTCTCAAGCGTGGGACTGACCCCTTTCCTATGCGGGAACGGCGAGGGGCCTGCAGATTCTCTCCTCGCGATGGCAACGTTCTGGGTACTGCCAAGGGTCGACTGTTCGTCGGACACAAGCGCAGGGCGGTACTGTTTAATAGGGTCGCGCACGGACAACTAACGTCACCTAGGGAGTGTCGAGCGCAGCAGGGCGGAGCGCGCACTTTTGAATGTTCGCCGAGTTTCACGGCTTCCTCCGTAACAAAGAACAGCGTGTTGAGTGCAGCGTAAATTGCCCCGCAATAATGATTATCGGTCGGGCGAGATGATGATCAATCATGATTACGTACGCTGATCCGAAGACTCCTTATGAAGTATAGTGCATGTAGAAGAGAGAGAAAAGAAGCGCAAAGTATCTCATCCTACAATAACCCAACGTAATGAGGTGATGCCGAGTCTTCGAACACTGCACGCTAAACTCGGAAGTTCTATTAAGCGGACAATATGAAAGCGTGTGACTAGCGGCCTAAAGAACAACAACAAAAATAAAGTACAAAGATACCGCAGTAGAGTTCAAGCTTCGAATTCAATATAGCGTGATAGTTGCTGTCAAACCATCGAGTCGAGTCCAGCGCGTGGTGTAAAGGCGCTGCCGACTCCAGAGAGAAGGGAAAGAGGTCCGCGTGTCTGCACCCCTCCCCCACCCTCCACTCTCTTTTTTTCTTGGAAGACCTGTAAAGTCTTCCCGTAACAATAGTTATAGCGCGAGAACAAAACGACGACACAGAGACAAGAAGGACACGAAAGACACGAGCGCGTTTCGCGTCTTTCTTGTCTCTGTGTCGTCGTTTTGTTCTCGCGCTATAACTATCCTCATGCCATACCAACTAGCCCAAGCTGGCTGCCACACTTCTTCCCGTAAGCTCAGCGCCCACTTCTCGCGCGCTTACTTTCACCCATCTCCCCACCGCCCTGCCCTCCCCTTCCATATAATAATAATAATAATAATAATAATAATAATAATAATAATAATAATAATAATAATAATAATAATAATAATAATAATGGATTTATTTTTACCATTCAGGTTTGATGGAGCAGATGAGAATAAAAGCGACTATCCGCTTCACCAAGTTACGGACTCGAACCAAGTTCTGACCACCTTCGTCCCTGTTTCAAGGTATTCGCGCACTTTAGGCATCATTAAAAAAATTTGTATTTCTCATGTCTCTGAAACTTCGCGCGAAATCGGTGGTACGGTTCCCAGAAAACGTTATCACTTCACCTGAACAGTGTAATGCTGTTGAGTTGCAGGCTGTAGCCATTCTTTATGAATTAATTCGATAGATAGAAAAATAAAGTACTAAGCTGTGTTTGCATACGCCGTCAGGCAAACAAATAATAAGACTGCCTTGTGCTATTTCTGACCAGTGGTTTTTATTTGTTCAGATACCTAGCGCCCAAGGGGCAGTATTGTACTAAATTTCGAGGCGTGTTTACATGCACTCGTTTACGGACAGCGCACGTAGTCGCCGGCTGTCACAGCAACCATCTTACGTGAAGTGCGGCTGACAGGATCATAGGCATAACTTGCGAGAACCGCCCTTTTAATTCGACTGATATCGTCGTTCAATCAAAGCGACGTCGGTTGCGCGATTTCGTTTCGACAGTATCGTAACTAACTTTTACGCATAGCTCACGAAGTTGTGCTTTGCGAAGAACACACTTGGCGAGGCTGCAAAGTCGACTTTCGGCAGATATACCGAGGATCCAGTCAGCATCAAGTGTGTTATTACAAGGTATCGAGCGCTGAAAAATCGCTCGACCAAAAGCGTCATGCTCATTTCTGAAGTGATGCCAACAAACCGGTCCATATATCTAGAGCCGACCTTAAGGACCCTACGTAGCGGCGTCGGTGGTTCAGTGGTAGAATACTCGCCTGCCACGCGGGTGGCCCGGGTTCGATTCCCGGCCGACGCAAATTCTTTTTTTTTTCCGTCAGGTTTTTTTTCTATTTACACATTGACTGATAAGAACATGGAAACTAATGCAACGACGGAAAACAAATACAGATTAAATACAGAGCAGGCAGAGCGGTTAGCATTTGATGGTGATGTTGACAAAGTAAGCTGTAGGTGTTGCATTTTGCTTTTGATATAAACCTATTCAGGATGAAACTAAGGAAGGTATGTGAGACCTTGATTGCACTGCTTTATGTGCTCGGGCGCGTAATCCCAAGGTTGCACGCTTGGAGCCCACCGGCGACAAGATATCTTTTCGCGTGCTTTACTTTTTTTTTTTTTGCTGTGATACTGTCAAAATAGCTCAGCTGACGTCCCCTCCACTTTCCTTGGCTTCATTATGTGTTAGTTTTCATCAAGCTTGCATTAAACAAGGAAACTAGACCACAAGATTTCCTTCTTTCATACATTCCACTTGGCTGTGCTGCAGGCTAAAACAGTGAGAGACAGCTGAAAAAATGAAAAGAAAAAGGGGCACATCGCGTTATTTACGTCGAGTGTGTCGTCGCTACGTCAGACGTGAAAATACGGTTCGCGTTAAAGCGACGGGCAACGGCAGGTTCTTTCTCCTCGACGCCTCTTATTTAGCGGAGACTGCGACGCGGGAGGGAGTGTACGCGCCGGGGGGGTTACCTCCGGATAAGAAGGAAGTGAAGAAAAGCTACCAAATTCACATTGGGCGCCGGCTCTGTGTCGTGCGGGCATCGTAGAACGCCGCGGCTGCAACCGTTTCAACAAACTTGCATTCCGTGAAAGCTTGTGGGGTTTCGCGTGGCAGAAGCTGTGATATGTTTACGCAGCAGGCTGCAGTGGGGTGTTCCCGACTAATTTCGGCCATCGGGAGTTGTTTAAAGGACTACTAAACGGAAGTAAAGTGTGGGATTGGGCCTGTGGGTAATCCATTATTAATCTTCAAAGTCTAAAAAAAATTCAGACAACGAACACAAGAGACGAGGACGAGCGGAAATGTGATATTCTTACAAGTAGTAAATTCATCTTTCACGGTAGCAAGAATACCACGCTTCCTGCAAGGAGACGCTTGACAATCAATATTTACGCACGAAATGCGCGTGCCTACACCGCCATGAAATTTTTTTTACCTTAAATCAAAACAGTTTTTACTACACCGTGAAGTCCCATCATGCATTTTGGCGGCATTCACAGTGGCCCACGTTGTTCCTATCTGGTTTAACTGTAGCACAATGTGACAGTGTCTCTTGAGGCTTACTATGTTTCAAGAAGTCCTGTTCAGTTAATGCGGCCAAACTTTTGAAATCCGTGAGGCGACCATCGAAGATTTCGGCGGGAAACTTAAACAGTGAAGCCATTGACATTGATTTTTCTCATCTGTTAACAAGCTTGTGGCGGTGAAGTTACCGATGCTTGAGTTTCAGAGTAGAATTCCTCAGGTCAAAGTAATTTATCGTTTTGCTCTAGTGTCCCTTCAACGTACGCTTAAAACGTACTTAGCGCGCGGGTATTCCTGCTCTTTGTTGCCGCTAAAGTGCAACCGCCGCGACAGGGAAACCGAACCCGCGTCATCGAGCTTATCAGCACGACGCTGAAGCCGCTTAAGCTGCCACGCCGGTTGTTCAATGAGAACTCCGTTTGAAATAACAAGTGAGAAACATAGCAAGGAGTCGTATTCGACTATAACAGAAATGTACCAATCAAACAGGGAATGTTCTAAACGAACAAAATACTGACAACGAATATAAAATTACTGCTTCAAGTATCCCATCGGATGCAGATTACATTGACACAGTTTGCGCTGCGGAACGGAGCAAAAGATTCGTAATGCCTTTTCTCAAAAATGAATAACGGTAGTTCGCAGGTTAAGTGATTATCCATCCTGCTCCCCCAGAAGGAGATTTAAATAAAAGTTATGCTAGACCAAATCACACCATCCCGTCAGAGTGCACACACACCGTCGTTCTGGTAATGTTTCTTTGCTGGGCACTATCAAATGAAACAAGCAGACAATACATAAGAACACAGCTGTCTATACCACCCGTCACAGTGAATTATGGTCTATACCCCAAATACGAACAAATTATGTCATGCAAATGTTAAAAAACAAATTAGCCAGATTGCCTAAAGGCAAAAAAAAAAAATAAAAAAAAACAGAGGGACAGTGGATGGTGCTTTTGAGTTGTAGTGTAGCACACTGCAAGAGCTGAAATGAATTAAAGCGAACAAAAAATGGCACTTCTGTGAGCGAGGCTCGAACCGGCAACGTTTGAATGACGGATAGGAGGTCATTTATCGCCTTCATGATGCGAAAGTGGTGCTAATAAAGATCATCACCGTCATTGTGCGCGCATTGAGTACAGTACAGACATTTCTTAGTGAAACATTTTAACAGCACGCGAGGTGCCAGCGGGTGAAGAGGTGCGAAACCTTTGCAACTCGAAGCGCGAAATTCAGGAAGACATCCTGGAAAGGGCTGAGAGGGTAGAGGAGTTCTGCTTCAGTAAGTAATCCCCCCTTCTTTGCCATTGCGCCCTTCCCTTAAAGCAGTGACAAATAAAAGTTAATTCATTCATTGGCAACGTGTACCTGACACGGCTAGGGGCGCCGTGAAGGTGTCTTCGCCACGAGCATTTTTCGCGACGCACGAGTAGTTTCCGACGTCGTCGGGTCCGACGTCTCGGATGGTCAGCGTGCAGAGGATGTCCGACTGCCTGAAGACCGAGACGCGGCGGTCCTCCGAGAGTCTCCTGGAGTCCTTGAGCCAGGAGAGCGTATGAGGCCCCCTGCTACCCTTCTTGACCGCGCAGGTGACCACTGCCGCGTCGCCCATGGATAAGTCGGGGGAGAAGGAGAACGCTTGGATCTTTGGGGCGTTGTCTGAAAACACGCGCATCGCAGAAGTCGCCGTGATGATCGCTTGTGCATCTCCGGACAACATTTGTCAAATGTGTTGCTGCGTAAGAAAATCTGACGATTAACGCAAGAGGTGAAGTCTTAAAGCCGCAGCTTGTTGCCGATGTAGGATTTTCTTATAGGTGCAAAAGCGACGTAGTTGACCATTAGCCAAAAGCCGTTTGTCATCACAGATGCCTCGGTTTTTTAATCAAGTTACGTCTGTATTTGACGGCGTGACACGACCTGGCCGTAAAAAAAAGTCTCGAGTAGTAGTGTCGTTTGAGCGATTGCTAGTGTACAGCGATATTTCTACGTCTCGTTCACATAAGAGTTTTCTTAATTTACTTTTGTACATGTTTACTTCCTCATTTGCACACTGGTTTGATATTCAAAGCAGTTCCATTTCCTCCCATGACAATTTCCTCTCTAATGTTCTTTATTGAGCTGCGATAAAAATGTGGTCTTGTTACGCACCTAATCCACGTACAATTTAAGAAACAATTTGGCTAGCGTATATCATTCTGTGATCACAGGGTCTTTTATTGGCAATCCATAACTGAGCCTTGAACTAACGTCCTAGAAAACGTGTTATACCACTGAAACAACTTATTCTTACTTGGAGAAATTATTTCAGTGCATGTTTTTTTTTCATCTGCATGAACTGTTCTAAACTATTAATTTATACTTATTATATTAAGAGTGCCTGAATTTGAAAATAATTAATAATACTGTATTTGCCATACAATGATATTTATTTTGAAGTAACAACTTTTTCGCGGTCTCAACTAATCCAAGTAATTACATTGGTGAACCAGCATCAATACATACGGACCTTTTTTTTTTTAATGAAATGAAAACGTACCTGCTTCGGTAGCAGACGAGAGCGCAGACAACTGCGAGGTAACCGCCAGTAGAAACGCTGCGAAAAGCCCGAGATCCATTTGACCCAAAAATAAGACTGCTTTCTCGAAGTGGGACTGACTCGCGACCGTATAGCTCAAGTGAGATTAGCCGTCTCCGAGACGCGACTCGGGGCGTCGGTAAACGGCACACGAGTTGCACCCCCCACCAGGACAGAAGCGCGGTGCGGAGTTGAAAGAATTGCGTTCGCGTTTGATGCAGACAACCTGCGCCACCTAGGCACCACAATTAAAAGTGCACACGAGCGGGAAATCCGACTTGGTTCAGTAACGCCATCAAACGTCAATGGCGTCTACAAAGACATTTGAACGCCTGTTCTGTGAGACTGCATTTGGACAGATCCCCCCCCCCCTCCCCCAATTTGTGTAAGCCTGTACTTCTATCGTACAGCCTGTACTTCTATCGAAGTACTGGCTGGAAAAGACAGTCCACACGTGTTTGAAGTTCACAATGGGAGCTGGTCGGAGTGACCAAACAAATACGCGCACCTGATAACAGTATTTCAAGACGTAATGCAAGCAAATAGCTTGCGTTACGTTTCCTGCAGCTCCTCTCCAAAAGGCTCTTTGCGTCGCCGCGACGGCAGGACGCATTGGAGGATTATGTACCATTCGTTTTAACAACTGCTAGATTATCGAAATGTATACAATTCTGTGAGACAGAATTGTATGCGTTTCGATACAAAACTGCACGTATTGTACACAATTCTACACGATTGCATACATCGACGAGCAGTCGGTGCATATGGCTGTACAAATCAGTTTATAACCAGTCTTTGTTTTCGAATCAGCCTCGTGTCGAGCGGAACTACCAATTCCGCTCGCTGCGTTGGGTAGGAAGAAAAGTGCCTACGCACAACGTTCGTGCCAGTGGGCTCTCCCGCTCCGCGGGCATACGATACAGCCAATGATTAAAAAGGCCTTTTACATATTTCGATATTATTAGAAATAATCCTAATCGTCAAATGTGTCATTGTGTAAGCTCCGATTAGACGCTAGCGTTACGTCGTCTTCCCTCTGATAGAATGAAACATTCCAACGTGGCGGAACACCAGAAGAGTACAACCTGTAGACAATTTGCTGCGGCTGTTTGTATAAGTCATGATTAGGCGTGTTAGAAATATTCACATAGAAATCATACTGATATATCGAACGACGAGTCCTAATGATTAATGAGCCGTCACAAATTAGTCGCCACAATTGGGGCGTAGATGCAACGGCTGTTCCACAACTTAGTGCGGGTAAGCGAAACGATCGTTACCCTTGACAACCAGTGTCGCCGTGACGCTGTCGCTGCCGTACTGGTTGCTGGCAGTGCACGTGTAGTTTCCGATGTCTTCCGGTTGGAGGCTGCCGATGCGCAGCGTCACGCTGCTCTTCGAAGCGCTGGATATCGAGACACGGTCCCTGCTTTCGACCAACTTGCCGTCTTTCAGTAGAGCCACGCGGTACGGTCCCACGCTGCCTTTCTTCACCACGCACGTCTCCACGATTTCGTCGCCCAGTGCCACATCAGGCGGAAAATCAAATCTTCCAAGCTTAGGCGCTGTCAAGAGGGTTGAGAAAGAGGTTCGCATTTTGTTCTCTTCCTGTATCAAGTATTTAACAAGCTTGACGACGAAATCAACAACCGTGTTTCATAATTTATGTTACAGAATACGAATACAGCACCTATAGTACCTGAACTTAAAAAAAGTGCACGCTGTATACAAATACATGTTTTCATTGCATACCAGATGAATAAATCTGTTAGGTGACGTTGCATGTGTGAATGAAACTTAAAGAGCTCGAGAATAAAGACGCAGGACTAGGAAAGGAATGCACAGAGCGCCTGTTGTGTGTATTCCTCTGCACACCCTAAGAAAAAAAAAAAGGAGTCCTTTGACTCTATTTCAAGAGTTCTTACTTGTCTCGTACATGACTTCCTCAAAATGGGCACGCGAACTCCTTTGGGGGCATGACGGTAGTTATAGCGTGAGAACAAAACGACGACACAGAGACAAGAAGGACACGAAATACACGTCTGGTCTCTGTGTCGTCGTTTTGTTCTCGCACTATAACTATCGTCATGCCATACCAACTAGCCCAAGCTGCCACACTTCTTTTGGGGGGATATTATACTTTTTGAGAGTCGTGTGATTCACAAGAGAGCAAGCCGGAACACTCAAAGGAGAGTCAAATTACTCCTTTATTTCTTGGTGTGCATGTCCTGCTTTTTTTGTTTGCGCACATTCTCATGTATAGCTTAAACGTTGAAGGTATTAGCAGTTAAATACCTTAAAATTTTAGAATTTTACAGCCTCTGTGCAAATATTTCGCCGGCAAATATTTACCGATATTTAATAGTAGACAGTCACGCAATAAATAAATGTTACGTAAATAAACAAACGTTACGTAAAAAATAAATAAATGTTACGTAATCGTCCACGCTTACCGACAAGGCGGGCGGTAGATGCTGTGGCAGAAAGTTGATGCAACCACAAGAAGAACACGAAGGGACCGGATACCATGAACATCTCGTAGCAGTCGGTAGAGAGCGACTCCTTTGGCGGTTATATACGTCACTTGGGGAAAGTCGGTGCAGTTACAACTGAACGCTGGAACGTCGTTGTAGAAGCGCGGGCACTGAAGCACTGGATGGGGATGTCATGGTGGGGCACGCGACGCCCGTTTTCGGGCTCTGCATTTGCTTTGTGGGGCACCTGGCGCCTCCTAGTGACCGTATTTAGCACCGAACACACACCGCCAAAGCAGATTCGCCAAGTTTGTATCAGATAGGGAACAACAACAACAACAAAAAAAAAAAGACTTCTTTCTGATCTGAAAAACGAAATACATGTTCGCGACATGTCGCATGCATCGATGCAGCGCAAACGCTTCGCTTGAGTGGAAGCCTGAACAATATTCCAAAAGTCGACCCAAACAACTCGATACAGCGCCTGCGTTCGTGTGTGTCGTTAATCCCCGCCCAGTTATCTGAAAGTTTGCAATAACAAGATTCCCTACCAACCATGCATCATCGCCATCCACTATTCTGAAGCGGTAATGCGCGTTCCAAATTAGTAAAATGTAAGGAAAGACAAGAGCATTCATTGAACTCTCGCGGTTTCCTCAATTCGCAGCTGAATATTGTTCCGCATGATCATGACGTCACACGCCTGAAAGCGTAAAACTACAGTAGAAGGCCTACATACAGCGAATTCACCGGAAGTGCAAGAGTACTTCGCGACGAAGGTATTTGACAGCATGTTAGTGATGCAAAATCACCTGTAACGAGAAGGGGCAGTGTGAGGGCGTCACTGCCGAAGTCGTTCGCTGCCGAGCACGTGTAGTTGCCGATGTCTTCCACCTGAATACCTTCCACGCGCAGCGCTATGCTGTTGACGTGCAAGACTACGCTGACACGGTTAGTGTTTCTCAGCTGGTCACCGTCCTTGTGCCAGGTCATCCTGTACGGTCCCGATGAGCCTTTCTTCACAAGGCACGTTGCGACTGTGTCGTCTCCCAGTGACACTTCGCTGGGAAATCCTGAGGTTTGCAGCTTCGGAGGCGCTGCAATGTGGGCCAACTCATCTTCATTATCGCGATAACTTCTTTTCGCCCGTCCTAAACAAAATACCCTAAACATTGCTCACACTTTACACGATTTATGCTGTTTTTTTTTTTTTACAATGTGGACTTTAGGCTCCGTTAACCACAGCGCCCAGGGATGGCTTGCGTCATATAGCATACCGGCTTGTTCGTTCGTACGCCTGGCGGTTTGCCTCTGCTGTAGCTTTGATTGCGCGAGAACTCGAACACCGTATCCAACTACCAACCTTTCAATTACGATCGAAGTGGATCAGTCTCTTTGGGATAATTTTGTTGCATCCGAGTGAAAACGCGGCTAAAATTACCAGGCGAAATCAGATAAGCTGTGAGTTTACAGCGCGGTTGTATTAATCGCATCATTTTATTTAAAAGCGAAATACATATTAGAAGCTTCTACTCTTCTGTTGCTCTAGTATGTACGTGTGACAGAATATAAGTACAAGAACTTCGTAATATTATGATAACTTAGCTGCGCTTCTCAACGACCTGGTAAGCTGCTAAAACTATGTTGGACTGTCACAACAGTCCCAGAAACCTTTTTGTACAGCCACAAATGTGCCCAATAGAATTCTGTCAACTTTCACTCATAATAGGGCCCGTGCTGACAATTGATAACCGGCAAATTATGGATTGACACTGTCCCGATTACAGAAAAGCTATACATCGGAGAAGGTAGCTGTCCGCTTACCTTGCGGGTGAGCTTGTGTTATCAGGAGCGAAAATGTGGACACGAACAATACGACTAAGTGCGTCATTTTCTGGCCACAAGTCTCACCGACTTGACGGCTTTGCATTGACTGCTAGAGTTACTTCCAGGAGACCAAGAGTGGAAGGCCACAACCGCGCAGTTGCACCGCGGAGGGACTGGGCCTGGCCGAAATGGAAAAACCTACTCGGCATAAAAGACTGCCTTCGTGGCGGAGAATGGACGACTAGCGGCATCTAGCGGACGCTCACGAAACTTCAAGCGGCGGGTTTTTTGTTCGAACGATACGTCAAGTACACAAGAACACTAACGTGCGAAATGGGATAAAAATATTAATACGGCATCCCAATTAACTTTTTTTAATTTAGAAAAAAGTTCTCGCAAAACGCTCCTCCTTCCAACACGGTTTCCGAGGTATACTCTCAAGCACTGAAGACGAGATTATTCCTGATAGATAGTACGTTCGACACCACGTGCAGCATATAGTTTTGAAATAAGATCCAGCCTCTCGTTCACAGCGCACATTAGTACCGTAACCTCTATGCATCTAGGTTGAATTATATTGACAACTAGCGTGGATCCTCCGCGCGATTGAGAGATCAGACTCGCGACACAAAGCTAAGGTTGGTTGGTTGGTTGTTGCATTGCAGCCTGGTGCTACCCACCGCGCGGGAATAGAATTTCAAATGGTCTTTCTTTCTTATCTTCGCCTTTTTAAAAAGGACGGCTAGGATCTCTCATTACTTAATATGCATGCATTTGCATTACCGAAGACATATCTTTGAGCATAAAAACAAACTGCATCAACGTTGGCCGAACCGCTCGTTTGCGGAATTCATAAAAGACATACGTCTCACAGCACGCCAACTATTCTAATGTATAAATTCAGAAAAAAAAAGCCAACCCGGCACTGTTCCTAAATGCGCATACATTGGTTAGCGTAATTACAAAATAGTGTTCTACGTTGCCAACAACCGCTAAAACAGCTTGTGTATATCGAGCCGTAATAATAACATAAGACGAACTATTTACCACCGAATTTTCATGTAAAATACCGCGTCATAAAGTTTGCAATTCGGCATACACTCGATGAAGTATATATAAACATCCTGGAAGAAATCTACAGGGGATCAACTGCTACCATATTGCTTCACAAAGAAAGCAACAGGATACCAATCAAGAAGGATGTATGGCAGGGGGATACAATCTCCCCAATGCTATTTGTCACGTGCTTACAGGAGGTTTTCAGAGGCCTAGAATGGGAACAGTTAGGGATAATAGTGAATGGAAAGTACCGTAGTAACCTGCGCTTCGCCGTTGACATTGCATTGCTGAGTAACTCAGGGGACGAATTGCAACTCATGATTATGGAGTTAGACAAGGAGAGCAGAAAGGTGGTTCTTAAAATTAATCTGCAGAAAACGAAAGTAATGTACAACAACCTCGGAAGAGAGCAGCGCTTCGAGATACATAATAGTGCACTTCAAGGTGTAAAAGACTATGTCTACTTAGGGCAGGTAATAATCGCGGAGCCGAACCACGAGATTGAAGTAACTAGAAGAATAAAAATGGTGTGGAGCTCATTTGGCAAGCGCTCTCAAATCATGAAAGGTAGATTGCCGCTATCCCTCAAGAGGAAGGGAAGGTATATAACAGCTGCATCTTGCCGGTAATTAGCTACGGAGCAGAAACCTGGAGACTAACAAAGAGCGTTCAGCTTAAATTGAGGACGACACAGCGAGCAATGGAAAAAAAAAATGGAAGGTGTAACCTTAAGAGACAAGAAGAAAGCAGAGTGGATTAGGGGACAAACGGGGGTTAAGGATATCGTCGTTGAAATAAAGAAGAGGAAATGGACATGGGCCGGGCATGTAGCGCGTAGACAGGATAATCGCTGGTCATTAAGGGTAACTGACTGGATTCCCAGAGAAGGAAAGCGGGTTAGGGGGAGGGTTAGGTGGGCAGATGAAATTAAGAAGTTTGCGGGTACAACTTAGCAGCAGCAAGCACAGGACCAGGTTAACTGGCGGAACATGGGAGAGGCCTTTGTCCGGCAGTGTACGTAGTCAGGCTGATGATGATGATGATACACTCAATATATAAGCAAGTACTGAATAATGCTTGTATCGATAACCGCTAAAATCATACGACGTGTGCCAGCCCGTTTGGCAACGTGCCCGAGCACATCATCTGCACGGGCAATAAACATCAGTAGATATAGTCTCATTTCATCGTCGCCGTAAGAAATGCACTTTTCGCCGGTTTCTCAAGGAACGATAGCCATAAGTAGTACGCAGCGCGTTGCGACGGTGTTCTTAGGATGAGATTGAGGACACATTGGAGGATAAGCTTAGTATCAATGCATCACAACAGCTTGAATTATGTCACTTGCTTAAGCCTACGTGTCGGTCAAGAGGCTTTGACGCTCTTTCAGTAGAAATGCCGCACACGAAGTCATCACTTTAATGCCCTGCGGCGGCGGTTTCACAACGGTGCAAGAAAAACGTGAAAGACATCATCTGTACAGAATTTTTGGGCAATCATTGAGCGAGTGCTAGTTCATGACGATAATTATGTTCAGATGTACGACACCCGGTAAGCCTCGGTAATAGCAGCTCTGCGGTAAGAGAGAGGAAGGTCCGTTTGTATTCACGTTCAAGCGGCTAAGATGGTCAAACCTTTTTCGAAACCTCCACGAAATTAAACCGCCTGTAACGGTCAAGACTATACGACCCTGGACGTCGCAGAGTAAAAGTTCAAACAATAGCTCACACGTTCCCTTATGCGTTTGCTTAAGAGAATTCGATCGTGAAATACGCTTAATATTCCTCTATTACACTGACCCTCCCCCACCCTGCCCACGTGACGTCGTAGTGACGTCACGTGTTGACGCCATCGTTGGCGACTTTCTGCATTACTCGAGGGCAGCGTCTCCAGTGCCGCGCGGCGCAGCAGCCAGCCCCGCACAGGAGTGGCTGATCGCCTGGAGTGCTGATCGCCTAGAGCATTACGGTGGCACGTCAGTATGTTGAAGCGGCCTGACGGTTACTTCGTCAGGCAGTGACAGTATGCTGAGCGTCATAAAAAGTTTCCTGTTGCATATTCGGCGTGGCTACGTTGCGGTGCGCCGTGCTGTCGTCAAAACTTTGATGAATCGTGGAAATCAACATTCCTGATGATGATGATGATGATGATGATGATGTTGATGATTTTTGTGTTGTTTAACGTCCCGAAACCGCCATATGATTATGGGAGACGCAGTAGTGGAGGGCTCCGGAAATTTCAACCACCTGAAGTTCTTTAACGTGCACACAAATCTGAGCAAACGGGCCTAGAACATTTCCGCCTCCATCAAATCAACATTCCTGACGCGTGTGCTGGAGAAACCGATGCAGCCAGCTGCATCTGAATTTTTCGTGTCCTCCTGCGTCTCGCCGATTAAGAGCATTAATTTGCAAAACACTTTATCATAATTAATATAGCTAATTCTGCGAGGGTCATAAAATATCCAATATCAAATGGTCTGTCGACAGGACTACCAGCAGCAAGTCAGGCTGACGGGAGGCCAATGAGGAGGCGCAAGTGTTAAAACATACCTGTGCAAAAAAAAGTAAACAAAAACTGCAGTGGGGCTCAAACCATTGACCTTAGCCATCTTTTATGTGCCGCGCTAGCCAACTACGCAACAACTGCCGATGTGTTCGGAGGGTTTAACAAGACGAAATTGTATTGTTTTCACGCTGGACGTAAATTTAACATTCTTTACTTTTACCGTAACTTAAACGGCTTCTATCGTCACCTAGACGTATACCGCTAGACACGCGGACTATTCAAACAAAGCGCCTAACCGAAAAAGTGCATGACGTCACTTCCGTGCGACGCAGCAGTTGTGTGGATGCGGGTCGTGCGCCGCAGCAGTCTCAGCCTTATTCGAGTTGACGCTGACGGCCACTTTTCGTGTCTGATGAGGCATCTTAGGCTATCGTCTTAGTAAACCTCATACAGGCGATACTCGTGAAACGAAAGAAAAAAACAAACATTTACCGTGGACTACTAGCGCAGCTGTGACGCTGTCACTGCCGAAACGGTTCCTCGCAGTGCAGGTGTAATTGCCGACATCCTCCGCCCGAAGACTCGCGATGCGCAGTGTGGCGCTGCTCTTAGACGGCCTCGTCACAGACACCCGGCCTCCCGCGTCCTTCGTCACTTCGTTGCTGTCTTTCACCCACGTGATGAGGTATGGTCCCTGGCTGCCTTTCTTCACCACGCAGGTGACGATCACTTCGTCGCTCAGGGCGACGTCCGAAGGGAAGGACAACTCGCCCACTTTCGGTGGCGCTGGTATAGGTAAAGGTGTACAAGATGTACTTATGAGCAGTCAGTTTCCGAGTCGTCGGAGAGCAATGAAACAAACCATGCATCGACAAAAAAGCCATGCGGAGAAGATGGTTCTCCTTACCCGATTCGTTCGTTGCGGCCGTTTTGGTGGCTAGAAGTACGATCAACGCAAACGCGCATGGATTGGTCATTCTATTAGGGGGCAGGTTGATCATCTCAGTGGAGGAAAGAAAAGAGCCAGTTCAAGATTCTCAGAGCTGGCTGCAGCGAGTCTGCGCCGGGAGAGCAGTGTCACTGAGTGAAGCTGAGTGAGGAACGTTGTTCTAAACAGACCACAGAAAACGAAAGTGCTGGACAACTAGCGCCAGCTGGTTGCTGAGTGGCGCACTATGCCGTCTAGTTTCGAACAGAGGCGCGTGGACGAAGGGACGCATATGTTCGATAAAGTGGAAGGCAACAAGTGAACGTCGTTACACGTGCATTATGGACCTATTTGTAATGATGTCGTTTGAGGAGTGCGAGAAAACGATTTCTTATGAAAGTCAAATAAGGCTGCGTTAGTTGTCTCAGTGATATAAAAACAACTGCTCAGAATCCCGTGAACAACCGTGTAGATGTCGCGGAAGAAGAGTAAAAGATAGAGTTAAGCGTCTGCTGTCTTTATTTTTACTTATAGGTATTACAGTTTCTTTTTTTTTTTATCGCACACAGTGTTCTTATCTATAAACCGCCAAGACTTCGAATTCCTGTGTATACTGATCGAGTCACTGATACCTTGCAGGGAACATTCTAAAAGGCTCATGCGCAAGAGTATCTCAGGCCGGGAGTTTTCAAGGCTGGCGACGCACTTGTAGTAGCAATTTATCTATATTCACAATTTATTTCTACCTATTTCAACCGGGAATGCTGAAATACTCTGTAAAGAACACAGTCGTGATGGTATGAACAACATTGTGACAGCTTGTCTAAGCTTATTAAGCAAATCAAGTTTGTTATACAGTCAGTGAACCGGCTAGATCGATCGTCATTCACCAGCTCAACCGTATGATCTAATACCGCTAAGCAATTTAGTAGTATGTTGGCAATCCATTATTATAACAAAAATGTGTGTGCGCGCGCGCGCGTGTGTGTGTGTGTGTGTGTGTGTGTGTGTGTGTGTGTGTGTGTGTGTGTGTGTGTGTGTGTGTGTGTGTGTGTCGCAGAAACTGGCCCGTCCCGTATAAAAATACCAGTAGTGCCTTCCCAACCCCCTCCTACCACCTTTTTTTGTAGACGTAAGCAAATATATATCCGACGCCACGAAACGAGCACATCACTCCGAAACAACCCAAACCATTAGCGGGCGTCCATAATTCGCTATACCGATTATCTCATTATAACGGAGCCTAGATAACACGTGATTCACAAGTTCACCTGTAACGAGAAGTGACAGCGTGAGGCTGTCCGTGCCGTATCGGTTCGTCGCCGTGCAGCTGTAGTTTCCGACATCCTCAACGCGTATCTCCTGAATGTTCAGCACCGCACTTCTGGGCTTGAGCGAGACGGCGATGCGGTCGCTGTTGCGCACTTCTTCGCCGTCTTTGTGCCAGCCAATGTCGAACGGGCCGGACGAGCCCTTCGTCACTAGGCACACTGCTGCGGTGTCGTCTCCCACGGAGACTTCGCTCGGAAATCCAGTGCTCTGTAACTTTGGTGGAACTGTAACGCGGTACACAAAACGCTATAACTTCCGGTAAATATTCGAAGAGGAGCTTCATTTTAATGCTTCATCATTCAAATCAGCGCGTTTGCATTCTTTTCTGCTATACTGTGTTATTACTTTTTGGCTGCTTATTTCGAACTTTTTGTCGTGACGGAATCGAATCTGGCAGTCGCGCATGTAATAATTTAGTGCAGTTTGAGAACTTTGGCTTTTGAATACTTTGTACAATCTAAACGATGGTCTTGCACGCCATCGTTTCAAGTTAAATAACTCACCGTTAGAGGAACGTCCCAAGAAAAATCCGTGACTAAATTAATCTAGACTGCGAATATATTGTGCCTAGACTATCTCATTCACTTTAGAGGAAAGAAACTCATGACCTACGGAGAATTAGCCTATATATACTTTCCGTGACGAAAATTTGCACTCTGGCCTCTCCGCATATTTATCTACGTGACGTAACTGATGCTAACTTTTCCGGAATCGAGGCCGTTTTCGCAAGGAAAAACGGTTCTGAACGTGGCAACAATAAAGGCTTTGATTTATTTTGAATTGAAATTAGCTGCCATACTAAACATTATAACATAAAAATACACAAAAGTAGGCGCTATTCAAATGTGTGACGTCACAACAGGCAGTTGCATCAAAGTCATGACTCATGACTCTCTCGACAACTGTATTTTGTTCATAGGGATTTTTTATCTTTCGCTAACTTAATTAAAGATATCATGTCACATAAAATCATAGACAAACGTTACTGATTCCTGCAAATTAAAAGTTATAGTATGGTAGGCAGGCAGTATAACAGTTTTATTCAACTTCAACAACCACTTTAAGCCCTAGTAACGAGAGTTAACTGAAACACCATTTGTAGAATGTATCAAGTCATTCAGAAACATGCACTTTCCAAGGAGCTGCGCGAACTCTAATCCACAATTGTAATCGTTCTGACTATCGGTATTCTCGACAGTATACAGCATGCAACGATCTTGCTGTGGAAAAAAAAAAAAAAATATGTGACATACTTTAAAATGTAGCGCGTATTTCAAGTAACGTACAATCGCTCACCTTGTGAATTGGCACCCGTGACGAGAACGCCAGCCACCGCGAACACGAAAGTAAACATATAGTTCATAGTTGAACGCGATGATTTACTTCAACTCTTGATACTGGTGTGATACTTGGTACGAAGACGTCTACCACTTCGCGGCGGAGAAACTGAACGCGCAAGGCGCTTAGTGGCGTCGGGAAAAGTTCGGCAATGCCAAAGGCACGGACAACTAGCGACGCCTCGTGGATATGTCGGAAACCACATACGCGCGACCGGCTTGTGCGTTGGTTTTTGAAATCGGCAAGTGTGACCAGTCCACTTGGCTTTGTGCGGCTTACGAGCGCTTAGTTTTTGTGCAATAATGCTGCACAGCAATTCCGCGAAATGGTCGCATGTTTTTTGCTGCAGTTGGCAGCGATTTCATTGAGATTGCATACTTATTTTTGCATGTGTCGTGGAAATGTATCAAGGACGCCGCGTGGCATGCTTCACTGTGTGAGTTTAATGTAAAGGAGCACGTTCACCATTTCGAGCTGAAATAGATTAGAAATGGAACGTTATTCCCATCGTCTTCTTGAAGTCATCTCATTGAAGATGCCTCACAGACGCTTGATGTCTGATTTGCGACACAGAAATTACAATCCAGCTTCGGAAATCACTTGCAGGTACCTGCGGATCTGGTGCGGCCGCTTAGTTGTGTAGGTGATCGTATTTCAAAAGAAATTTAAAAGCCGAAACACGTATGCTACAAACGGTCTCCTTCATCTCGTTGGTGTTATGGGCGATTATACATGCCCATAAATCAAACGTGTTATTGAACCGTACAGACTCAATGGTTCCGTTATCGCCACGGAGGATCCACTCATACACTACTATACCGGTACGTTCCATGTTCGGCCATCCATTCATCGCGTTGCGCAGCTATCGAACTATAGGTGCGCGCCAATGTTTAAAGCAACAATCGCGGTTTCTTCATTTCTTTTTCGCAATAATTAACCAGCTTATAGTCCCTTACGATACATCATGACTTCCTATTGTCGGACATTCGCGTATCAAACACATTGGCGTTTTAGCTGAAGTGTGCCGGCCCATGTTGAGTGTAAGCACTGGCTTCACCGATTAATCAAATAAATTGAACCACATGGCTCACTTTATATATATATATATATATATATATATATATATATATATATATACCATAAACAAAAGTGTTGCTGGTGTCCGGCCTTCATCATGATTCTGATGAAGGCCGGACCCGCGGCCGAAATGTCAATGAAATCACTTCGTACGTGCGTCTTCTTCACTGCGGATATATATATATATATATATATATATATATATATATATATATATATATATATATATATATATATATATATTTATATATATATATATATATATTTAAGTATTTTCAAATGCTACATACACAGTGATTGTTCTCAAGCAGTTATGAGTTAGGACGAAATAATCAATATTTCAATCAATCAAATATCAATATTAGAACAAAATAATCAATATTTCAGAAACTGTGTCCTCATTTCAGTCATTCTCAATATGAGTATCGATTCGCTTCCCTGAATCTGACCCCTAATCATCTCCTTCGGAGATGGCACTTTTTGTGTGGTAGTAGAAAGGCCATTTTACAAATGGTTACGTTAGCTGCCAGTTGAGCTTTTCCGAGCTAAGTGGACATAGCTTGAAGCTCGGGAAGAGCAAACGATGAGCGTGCCGCGGTTACCGTGGATAACGAGCCGAGCCGTGAAGCTGTCGCTGCCGAACGAATTCATCGCCACGCAGGTGTAGTTGCCGACGTCCTCGGGCCGGACGCCCGTGATCCTCAGCGCGGCGCTCGTCTTGGACTGTCCGAAGACCGAGAGGTGGCCGTCGCTCTCCACGTCCTTGCCGTCCTTCTGCCAAGTGATGCGATAAGGTCCCGACGTGCCTTTCTTGACGGCACATCCTACAATGACCTCGTCGCCGAGCGCCACTTCGGGCGGGAAAGTGAACTCGAAGACTCTGGGGGTACCTGAAAGCAGCCGAGTGAGCTCCGTTGAGCAATGCGACTAGGCATGTGAATGTTCCCGTTAAAACAAGGGCCTCGGAGATTGCTTACCAGAGTCACTCACACTTCCAGCGGCGATGGTGATGAGGATGATCACTTGTATTCCAAGCAACAAACTCGTCATTTCGTCGACCCAGGTTTCACTTGCAGATTAGAAGTGACTCAAATCGAACTGTGATCGAAACATGAGTGAGGTCCTGTGCATCACTTCAAAATTAAACTCGAAACGGGGCTGTAATTACCGGTTTTGAACCTGCTAAATGTCAAGTACTCGCAGAAGTGGCGGCCTTGGTGCGCTGAGGGGCGAACCACCACCGAGTGCTGGCGCTGAACGGCTAAAGTGCCAACCACTGGCACGCGTATGCTTGCGCCTACGCGTCAAAAGCGTCTAGTCGCGCCTGTGGAGGAAAAGGGCGTGCAACTACTGGCACGCGTCGACCACGTTGACGCCCACGCGTCCAAGGCCGATGCGCAATGTTGCTTGATCTTTTGGCTTGGAACTGTCCAAGTTCAGCACAGAACGGCACGTTCTCAACTGGAGCGGGAATGTATGTTTCAGAGGATATGAGAACACGTTAACAAGTTGATAGTGCTTCAACCACCACAGTTTAGACTATTTTAGAGGTAATTGACATTTCAGTGCCCAAAGTAACTACAGCGGTAGCACCAGAAATCAACATCGGTGCGTGTGCCGCTCCCGCGAATGAACATTCGCGTCTAGCATACTGTACGGCTATCATAGGCGTGTGCAGGGCTCTCCTTAAGGGGGGGGGGGGGGCAAAAGTTTGTCCCAGTGCCCCTCCCCAGGGCTGACTTAGCACCCCCTCCCTATTATGTTAATATATGGAATTGACATTGAGCTCCCCCCCCCCCTCCTCTCTGCGGTGAATGAGGCGTGGCTGCCTTCCTGATCAGGTTTACAAACCACCGGGTTTCTATACCTGCACTACCAAAGTTACTAACAATATCTTGTATATGCTGGTACCTTCAGTATATTTACACAACATATTTTATATCAGTCAACTTAGTAATCACGCCTGCAACTTCATGATCTGAGAGATTTAAGTCAGTCATAAGACTACAATTGAGGCCAGAGTAGCAGGCTTTCGGTTGATGTGTGTGTTCGAAATATCCTCTAACGCAACAAAGCACACCCGGTTCTTATTGACACAAGAGATATTGGTCATAAGATAGGAACCAAATACTGCGTAGAATGCCTTCGGGCATTTTCCATAGCTGAAATGTGCTCTAATGCAACTAACTGTGCCTGACACTTCATGATGTGACAGATATTGGTCAGAATATTTCAACTGAACCTTGCACTGGAAGACTTCTGGACGTTGTCTTTAGTCAAAGTATTCTCTAAAACGACAGACGACACCCAACTGTTCATGAAGTGACAGATATCGGTCATAATATTAGAACTGAAACCTCAATACAAGACTTCTGGATGTTGTCTTTAGTCAAAGTATTCTCTAGAACGACAGATGACACCCAACTGTTCATGAAGTGACAGATATCGGTCATAATATTATAACTGAAACCTCAATACAAGACTTCTGGACGTTGTCTTTAGTCAAAGTATTCTCTAGAACGACAGACGACACCCAACTGTTCATAAAATGACAGATATCGGTCATAATATTATAACTGAAACCTTAATACAAGACTTCTGGACGTTGTCTTTAGTCAAAGTATTCTCTTGAACGACAGACGACACACAACTGTTCATGAAGTGACAGATATCGGTCATAATACTATAACTGAAACCTCAATACAAGACTTCTGGACGTTGCCTTTAGTCAAAGTATTCTCTAGAACGACAGATGACACCCAACTGTTCATGAAGTGACAGATATCGGTCATAATATTAGAACTGAAACCTCAATACAAGACTTCTGGATGTTGTCTTTAGTCAAAGTATTCTCTAGAACGACAGACGACACCCAACTGTTCATAAAATGACAGATATCGGTCATAATATTATAACTGAAACCTTAATACAAGACTTCTGGACGTTGTCTTTAGTCAAAGTATTCTCTTGAACGACAGACGACACACAACTGTTCATGAAGTGACAGATATCGGTCATAATACTATAACTGAAACCTCAATACAAGACTTCTGGACGTTGTCTTTAGTCAAAGTATTCTCTAGAACGACAGACGACACCCAACTGTTCATGAAGTGACAGATATCGGTCATAATATTAGAACTGAAACCTCAATACAAGACTTCTGGATGTTGTCTTTAGTCAAAGTATTCTCTAGAACGACAGATGACACCCAACTGTTCATGAAGTGACAGATATCGGTCATAATATTATAACTGAAACCTCAATACAAGACTTCTGGACGTTGTCTTTAGTCAAAGTATTCTCTAG
Source organism: Rhipicephalus microplus (assembly GCF_043290135.1). Lineage (NCBI taxonomy): Eukaryota > Metazoa > Arthropoda > Arachnida > Ixodida > Ixodidae > Rhipicephalus > Rhipicephalus microplus. The sequence goes on from NC_134708.1 coordinate 97,267,240, forward strand.
AACGACAGACGACACCCAACTGTTCATAAAATGACAGATATCGGTCATAATATTATAACTGAAACCTTAATACAAGACTTCTGGACGTTGTCTTTAGTCAAAGTATTCTCTTGAACGACAGACGACACACAACTGTTCATGAAGTGACAGATATCGGTCATAATACTATAACTGAAACCTCAATACAAGACTTCTGGACGTTGTCTTTAGTCAAAGTATTCCCTAGAACCACAGACGACAATCAACTGTTCATGAAGTCACAAATATCGGTCATAACATTAGAATTGAAACCTTAATGCAAGACTTCTGGACGTTGTCTTTAGTCAAAGTATTCTCTAAAACGACAGACGACACCCAACTGTTCATGAAGTGACAGATATCGGTCATAATATTAGAACTGAAACCTCAATACAAGACTTCTGAACGTTGTCTTTAGTCAAAGTATTCTCTAGAACGACAGACGACACCCAACTGTTCATGAAGTGACAGATATCGGTCATAATATTAGAACTAAAACCTCAATACAAGACTTCTGAACGTTGTCTTTAGTCAAAGTATTCTCTAGAACGACAGACGACACCCAACTGTTCATGAAGTGACAGATATCGGTCATAATATTAGAACTAAAACCTCAATACAAGACTTCTGGACGTTGTCTTTAGTCAAAGTATTCTCTAAAACGACAAACGACACCCAATTGTTCATGAAGTCACAGATATCGGTCATAATTATAGAACTTAAACCTGTAAGGAAGACTTCTGAATGTTATCTTTAGTCAAAGTATTCTCTAAAACGACAAACGACACCGAACTGTTCATGAAGTCACAGATATCAGTCATAATATTGGAACGGAACCCTGTATGGAAGACTTCTGCACGTTCTCTTTAGTCAAATTATTCTCTAAAATGACAAACCGCACCCAACTGTTCATAAAGTCAATGTTATCAGTCATAATATTGGAAGTGAACCCTGTATAGAAGGCTTTTGAACGTTGTCTGCAGCCGAAATGGCCTGCAGCCAAAATGAACGTTGTCTGCAGCCGAAACAACGCACACCCTACTCTTCATGATGTGACGGACTTAGGTCATGAGGCTGTAATTGTGCCCTGTTCAGAGGGCTTTGAATGATAAGCGTATTGGAAATATCCTGTCATGCAAGAAACCGCATCTGGCTCTTAATGATACAACAGATACTGCCATAAGAATGGAACCAAGCACTACGTAGAATGCCTCTGGGCATTTTTTGTAGTCAAAATATGCTCTAATGCAACTAACTGTACTTGAAGTTTTCATAAAAGACAGATATTGGCCATAGGGCTGCAACTGAACCTTGTAGGAAAGACTTCTGGATGTTGTCTGTAGTTAAAGTATTCTCTCAAACGACAAACCGCGTCTAACTCTTCATGAAGTCACAGATATCAGTCATAATACTGGAACTGAACCCTGCATGGAAGGCAGCCAAAATGTTCTCCAATGCAATAAATATACCCGACACATCACGATGCAACAGATATTAGCGACTAGATTGGAACCGAGCACAGCGTTGAACACTTTCGGATGGTATATTTATTTATTTTCAAATACAGCTGCTCACTGTGAGGCTACTGCAAAAGTGGCGTACATATATACAAAATGAAAGAATATAAACAGTAATATCACATTAAGTGTGCCAAGGTAAACAAATATCACTACCCTTGAGTGCACCCCTGTAATAAATGAGAGAAATAGGACATTATTATAATACAAGTGCCTCCAAAAAGTCAGACACACTGGGATTAGGAATCAAACCAAGTAGATCAATCCAGTGTTTGATAACTTTATTTGAACGTGTTAGAGAACTCTACAAATGACTTCTAAGCTGGGTGGTGATTGCGGATCAGTGCTGTGTTGAAGACTTCAGCACTTTGCTGGTAGTTTAAATATCCTTTAACATCTACAAAATGCATCTGACACTTCTTGATGAGACAGACATTGGTTTTGAGATTACAGCCAAGCACTGTGGCTTTAGCATGTCATTAATTGTCAAAATACACTATAATGCAATAAAGCATGCCAAAAATTTTTGATGGGACAGATACTGATCAAAGGATTGCACAAGAGCACCGTACAGAAGTTTTGGCAAGTTTTCCAACAGAACTACACAGAATATGCTTAAGTGAATGCGTATATATAATCCAAGTTAATGCATATACTAAAAAACCGAACAGAAATGAAGGACTCTTGGAAACACATACAAATATTCAATGTTCAGAACCATCGAATATATTGAGCTCATTACAGTCTGGAGGCACAGATAAATACAAGCACAGCTCTGAAAGGACTCATAAGTCACATGAGGTACTTTTTGCATTTCTTCTACACAAAGTGCAGTACCATACTAGTGTACCTTCATTCATTCTGTGCATACATGTGGTGATCTTCTCTTCCCACAATCGTGTCATCGTGCAGCTGATTTCAAATCAGGTGCTTCTCACAAGGTTTTCAGTTATCTGTCCAGCTGTAAACAGATCGCGCGTTATGTTATAGTAAACTGTAAAATCACGGAGAAGCGCCATTGTATGCCTACAGCTATGAGTATCAGAATGAACTACAAATTAAGAATGTGTGTGTTAGAATGCCTCCAAACAACGTATGTGCTACTGAGCGTAGCACAGAAGCAGAAGAAGCGAGAAGTGAAATAGCAGGCAATACCAGCAGCACTTAATCATGCAACTTTCTTTTTCGATCACCACAGCGACGCACGCTCGAGTTTCTGTCTTGTACGTGAATGGAAATGAGACCGCTGACAGCCCAGTGTGTCAGCGTCGCTGGTACCCGACACGAAGTCGCATCTCACTGCTACCAACCAGCGCACGCTTATGATTAGCTTGGCAACACACAAAAACGATTAGCACCGAAGCCAACGAATGTTTCCGCGTCATACAATTCGCGAATACACTTATATAAGTACGTACGTTTTCACATCACGGAAATGTGTTGGCTAGTGCGAGGTTCGCTTTCAGCGATGATGAATATTGATGTTGAAAACAAACACCAACACAGTGCAGATAAAAACTCCTCCGTATGACCTACGCGATATTTCGGTCGTCGTATATGGTGTCTATGTTGCGACGGAAACTACCGTAGAGTTTTTTTCAGCCGATGTGCCTCGCATGTGCTGGTTCATACGAACTAGATGGTAGAGGCCTGCGCTGGATGCAGATGACACCGATCTGAATTGCCTCCGCGGTAGGCGAGGGCTCACGCTCAAACCTTCGAACCTCCGAAGTATGTTCGCACTCGTTTTTAGCACAGAAAGTCACAGATGAAAGCACAAGAACACCGACATGCTCCTTTCGCTCGGCCGACGATCGCACAGGGGTCCGGCGCTAGCATAGCCGGCCGGCATTCGCTGGATTTGTCGGCGTCGCTCGAACTCGGCACGAAACCGCGTCACGCTGGTAGCACTCGCAGTCGTTCGTCGTTTCGTTGTCGTTCTAGATTACGAAGCGGTCATTCAGGAACGTTTGGAGTAGTTTTCATGCTTGCTTTCAGCACTCGGCTGTGCCTTCGAAGCGGCGGCCATTAGGCACAGCATTTGGAGCCATCGCGGCCTCTGGTTGGTTGGCGCCGCTGTACGCGTGGTGACGTAGCGTACGCGAGGCGAAATATCAAGCCCGGCTTGATCCCTCGCGCCTGCTCGCGTATTCCCCTCCGAAGCCGACGCCGAGAGGCGCATTTGACGCTTTTGACGCGTAGACGCGAGCGAACGCGTGCCAGTGGTTGGCACTTAAGTGCACCGAATGGAACGGATGCGAAGCGTCGACAACGAGACCGGCAAGCGAAGTGGACGACTAACGACATCTAGCGGACGCTTTTAGACTCAGACGCGCAAGCCACGTGCAACGGTCTCCACGTGCCCTCTGGGAGGCGCGCGTTAGAGGAGTATCTTCCGGACTCGCTCGCTGTATTTCGTGCCGACCGGTGGTACCCTCGCGATCTCCGACGACAGTGCAGCTCTGACCTACTGGACTTGCCCTACGCCATCTCCTGACGTCGACAAGAGCTCTTGTCGAGTGGTGCCCCGTCCTCGGACTCCTGTGACCGTTTTCATCTTTCTTATCTCCTCTTCACTTCCGTCGCTCGCTGTCCTTGCGCCTCGCTCTCTCCTTCCTCTCTCTACATTCACCTTTTTAATCCTTTAATCCTTCTAATCCTTTTTTAATCCTTTTAATCCCTCCTCACCTCCATCCCTTGTGAGCTACTGTTGAGGTGTTGCACCTGATGCAGACAGTTACGGGGCTCACTTTTCTCTTATTTTCCCTTTATCAACCACATAAGAAGAGTATCTTCTGTTCAAGCCGAGTACATGTGTTACTTATCATTAGAAACGATTATGTTGTGGTGTAATTACTGGGCATACAATCACAACTTTGGTCTGTCCAGAGAGCTCACGGTGCGGCGCTAGGTCTCGGCCTTGCTGTCCCGTAGCGGGAGGGTCTTGCCGTGTGCTAGGGCACACGTCTTCGAACTTTCACGAATAAAGTTTTCCCAAACCAAACCAATGACGTAAATACCAAGGGACTTCACAAAAGTATTGATATATCTTGTCGTTCGCAATCATCGTGTCTGGCAGTGAAAGCGAAACCGACGCGGTATACTTACACATCGAGTCGCATCTGTGAACGTATTTGTGGGTTCCCGTTGTAGCCATCCGTCTTCGTAGCTATAATGAAGAAATGTTCTCTAACAATGAAAGTTCAGGCGGTCTCATCTATCACAGAACAATATATGACGCAAGGCCTCGATCTCAGGGATCGGATAAGCCAATGAAAAATCGTATCTCTTGCGAAATCTCAAGACAAGATTCCGTGATCACAATTATCTCGTCTTAGGAAAGACAGTATTCCCAAGCAGCCGTAAGACAACGTTTGAGCAATTCTGTTTGCTAGTACAGTGCACATCAGCTCAACGTTATGAATCAAATAACATCTATCGGAAGTTTTACGTCTCAAAACCAAGATATGCTTATGAAAGACGCCGTAGTGGAAGACTGCTGAAACTTCGAGCTTGCGGTGTTCTTCCGTGTGCATTTACCGCGATCGTCCTGTCCACTTCGTTCTCGTGTCTCGTTTTTTGCGCTGTTATAGTTTTCTTAATTGTCTTACCGACTAGACCCCCCCCCCCCATACACACAGTACGTGGGCCACACAGTACGTGTGTATACACACAGTACGTGGGCCAACATTTCGGCTTTATAAAAATGCGACTGCCGCAGGATCGAACCCCCAACCTCCGGGTCAGCATCCGAGAACCGCAACTACTGACCCTCCGTGGCGGACTCAGCCTATAACGTTGTGCATTATTGCATGCTAGCTTCATAAGGAAAGCCGAAAACGAATTATCACTTTCAAGGCTTGAAAATGCGTCACCAATTTCGTTCAAACCAGTGTACTACCCCGTAGACAGGCGAATGCGCTAAGCAAGCTTGGTTACCATTGACGATTAGCATCGCTGATGCGCTGTCGCTGCCGACGGAGTTCGTCGCCGTGCAGGTGTAGTTGCCGACGTCTTCTGGTCGGAGGCTTGCTATGCTGAGCGCCGCGCTGCTCTGAAACAGCGCTGACATGGAGAGACGCTGCGAGGGCTTCAGTTGAATCCCATCTTTGCTCCACGTGATGCGGTACGGTCCCGAGCCGCTGCCTCTCTTTACCACGCAGAGCGCGATCACTTCGTCACCGATCGCGAGTTTCGACGGGAACGAGAACTCGCCCACTTTCGGTGGCGCTTCTGAAGAAAAAAAAAATCAGTTGCAAAAGCGACAGAATAGGAATCGTCTTGCAAGAGTCCAGTCGATCACACTTCCGTGGAAAGGGGAAAAAGATGCTTACCAGCACTTGCCGATTTCATCGCAGAATGTAGGAAAAGACAGAGCAGGAAGATTTTCAAGTTCATTTTGGCTGTTTCTGTAACACGTGCAGTCTCTGTTGGTATCAGAGACGCGCAGAATACGTTTCACGGTAACGGAGTCACTGGAGGTGCTTTCCAGAGCTGTGCTCTCTCCTACTGTGAATAGGTTCTGATGGTGACAAGCCGACCGTCGACGCTATAAACCGTGGTCGCCGAAAGCGTGGACACCTAGTGTCACCTGCCGACCATATCGAGTACTAGTAAAGTGATTTCGAATGGAGTGGCGCGGGTTTGTTCGCACTAGACCGCTAATGTGTACGACGATCGCAAGCCCGCAATGCACCCACCGGTCGGAACACGTACATGAGTGCAGCCCCCGGCACTCATGTCATTACAGTGACACGTTAATGAATTAACGGTATCGATCAATTAACGAGAATGTTTACATTGCAGCGAACGCCACTTACAGTGATTGTGGTGATTTTGGGAATGCATCGGACAATTAATCTTCGGGACTTGAATTGGGAATGTACATCTATATCTGAATCAAATGTTGGCGAGTTTTCGGGAAATTTTACTCGTTGTTTCGCAGGATACAATGCATGGTACTTCTTAAGTCTAATATAACAAAAAAAAAACGCGCGTCAAGATTATTTGGATTTCACATTGACAAGTTGCGCGCATCTATACTAGACAGTGTTTAAAGTCTTGTAAAAAAAAAAGACGTAATACCAGCACGTGGCTGAAGAAATTCGGCAAGTCGATGCACAGAATTTGCAAGAGTTTGGATAATTACATGACTGGGCTTAAGCGCACTCGATGTAGGACAAGGTCTGGGCGTCGTTTACATTCTTGCACTTGTCTTGACTTACCCCAAAAGAACAGCCAACGTTAGACGCAATGGGCAGGCGGCGCTGCCGAAATGCCCGTCTACCGTAGTGTATCAATCACTCCGGAACACCCCAATTGTTCAGCGTCAATTTCTCAGTGAAAAGCGTCCCTCCACAATATTCACCCAACTCGCAAAAGCCCTGGCTGCTTCGACCACTACAAAGTATGAGAGAAAGTCGCACGTTACACACTCGAGTTCGTGGTACGCTCAGCGCAACGCTCTGAGAAGAAACATCTAAGTGCTTTGGCTTAGCATCCGTGCACACATACCTCACCTGAAACTAGGAGAGGCAGTGTGAGGGTATCGCTGCCGAATGCGTTCTTGGCCACGCACGTGTAGTTGTCGACGTCTTCCACTTGAACGGAATCGATGCTGAGCATGGTGCTAGTAGCCTTGATGGCAACTGTGATGCGATCCGCGTTTTGAATTTCGCTGCCGCCCTTGTTTCAGCTTAGCAGAAAGGGTCCCGCAGTTCCTTTCTTTACGGCGCACGTGGCGACTGCGTCCTCGCCGATGGAGAGCTCGGCGGAGAAGCCAGAGCTACGGAGCTTCGGCGGGCCTGGAACGTTAGCGAGCGTCTCGTACATCGCAGGAACTGCTGACACCATCAACTTCACCACTCAACATTCAGAAATGCATGTGCGCTGCCTCGTGGTTGTTTTTATACGTTAGGTTGAAAACTTCGGTTGACGACGGCGTGAAAACGGCGCGACAATACGTTTAGAAGATTTGCGTGAGTTTGCACTGCATCACCGATTTTAGTCAAGGTCAGCAGTTATCTTTTTATATATTGATATGTTATCAAGCTCGACAATCTTTTACCGCATGTCTAGGTCTCGTCGTGTGACGCCTACTTGCAAGTGTCTGCGCGGTCACTGACCTATATTCTTTCGATCTGGAGAACGGCAAACTCAAAAGTCTTGGCATTCATCTCGGTAGTTGAGTAGAAGTGGGTGTGAAGCCAAATAAGGGCATAATAGATATGGCGGAGAACGCAAAATAATTTTATGTACAGGTGATTTGGTATAAAAAATAACTCCGATATCGGCATCGCGATCACTGGGACATTATTCGTTCTATGCACACAATATTTTGTTATATGATTTCGATATATACGAGTTCGATTGTACGAAAGTTGAAACGCATACGAAGCACGCCATTTACTGATTCCATAATCGCGGCAGCGAGCGCTGCAGTAGATACTTTCAAAATATTATAGTAATCGAAACATGAATGCGGCTCAAAAATTGTAGTATAGAGTGGATCCCCCGTGCTCACCTTGCGTCATTACTTGTCCGGAGTAGAGAATCACGATGCTCAACAGAGGCGCGAGCAAATTATCCATATTCAAGAAAAAAGCAGACAATGTCAGCGCCTAACGATGCGGTCAGAAAGCGGTGCGAACGCACCAATGTGTCGCCAACGCACTCGCTGTCAAACGGACTCAAGAAGCAAATCTGCCATTGCCAGCCCCACGGACAACTCGCGGCGCTCGTGGTAAGCCGTCGAACATCCGTATGCCCTCTGAGATCGGCGCGCACGGCAGCAGCGAAACCTGTGGGCGCGCCAAATCTGAAGACAGGACATTCGAACTTTACTTCCACCGCTCGCAACGGTACACACAGTGCTGCTTTTTTTTTTCTTTCTGGAGCGGGAGTTTCAAACACCATTCAGTACTGAAGAGAGGGAGGGAGAGCTTGTTTCAAGTATCGCGGAGCATTGTAGCACCAGTTCTGTGCGTCATGAAATCTAGAATACGCGGCTTGGCAGCTATGGCGACCAGCTATTGTGCACGAGACAGAGAACGATGAATATTCTCGTTGTTAAACCGGGTAGCTGCAGTGACCCTCGGCCTGGGGTCTCGCTAGTGTGACTTTACAGTTGCGAGAGCGCCGTCGGCCCGATGTATGCAGCAACACCCTTGTATTTACATTGCAGCACACGCATTATAAGACCGCCACCTGCATGTTGCAAGTTCTTCGAATTTCATTTCACGTTCTTATTAGCTACTCAGCGGATGGCTATAACGGCTTCATCTAAGCCAATGACGATACCTTGGATGAAAAAAAAAAGAAATAGAAAAAGTATGTTACGTGAACACACAGTCACAGGGATATGCGAATATAATTCAGTGCCCCCTCTTATATTGTTCATGGGAAAAACATTAGATTACAGAATACCCAATCGCCCAAAAGAGCAGGAAACTGGCCAGACGATCGAGTGTGAGTTAGAAAGGAGCGTTTATATGTGCCCACCGGAAACTGCAGTAACTATCTCTGTTATGGTAGTCCCATTGAAACAATTGATTGATATGTGGGGTTTAACGTCCCGAAACCACCATATGATTATGAGAGACGCCGTAGTGGAGGGCTCCGGAAATTTCGACCACCTGGGGTTCTTTAACGTGCACCCAAATCTGAGCACACGGGGCTACGACATTTCTGCCTCCATCGGAAATGCAGCCGCCGCAGCCGGGATATGAACCCACGACCTGCGGGTCAGCAGCCGAGTACCTTAGCCACCACCGCGGCGGGGCTCCCATTGAAACAAGAAGAAGAAATTGGCCGCAGATGCAATCGTCCATTGTGACGTTCCTCGAGCGTCTAACACAAATTAAGAGATGATTGCTCCGTGCGTTATTATTATCACGATGTGCGCACGTGCGGAGTTACACTTGGTCCACGGTGCAAGAATAATGTCTTACACCATGACATGGCCACTCCTTTGGGGAAACTGATAAATGTAGGTCGTTATTAACATTTGCAGCGACTTATTTTTAATGTTGTTGGTTACCCCAAAGTGTGTAAATGGGGCGCTTATTGCGCATGTACGGTGAGAACACACACACACACAAGAACGTAAAGATCACCAGTAATCTTCGGCCACCGAATGATGTTCGAAAATCAGAAAATGCGTCGGTGCGTCGGAAGTTATCTAGCGGGTGCTGTATACGGGATTGACGTAAATACATAAGCATGCGCCGGGTTCCCCGTCAGGGGGCGTCAAATGTTTGTCGTACGTAGGGTGTCTTGATGCCCGCGCGCTCCGCTGAGGGTGAGGACAGCCGCGTCGTCTGCTACGACCGCCGCCATTGCGCCTCCCCACCACAACTCGACCGTATGCGAAGCCCGCTACGCAACGCTCGTGTGGTGCCCTGATACGCCCGGAAACATGTGCAAGCTAGCAAGCTTTTCTTCTTATTGAAGCTTGGACATCTTTTAGAGTTAATTTTGCCTGAATGCATGCAGGCTTGCGCATGATTTATGCGCTAGAGGCAGACGCTGACTCTTTCATGTTGAAAACAAATCCCTACGCCGGTTACCACAGAGGGGATTCTAAATCTATATCGGTGGTGTCGTTTATATGCTTTCTTTGTTAGTGTTCATTATTATCTGAGGCTTTTACGTTCTAAAATGACGCCTGATTGCAGGACTGCAAAAATTTTGACAATCAGTTTTTTTTTTTTTGCCTGCACTGACACAGTACATGGGTGTCCTCTGGTGTTTTACGTTATTCAAAATGAGACCGCCGTGGTCTAGATCGAAAGCGTGAGCCTCGCGTCAGCAACCGAGCACCGTGCCCATGGTACCACTGAGGCGGACGCCTTTCTTATTGCATTAACTATTTCTCCACGATCTTCTCATCGCACAACTTGACGTTTTTTTTTTTTTTTTTGCGACATAGCGTGTTCATTCCACACAGCGGTGCCCCGTCTTGTCTTTATGCATCTTCTTTGTATGGACGCTTCGCGAGTACAGTTTGCATAAGCACTTGCGTATGATCCCTGATAGCTCACAGTATTAATAAATAAATTATTTACTTAAGTAATAATGCGTGCTGAAAGAGTTTAAATACTGACGGTGTGTGTGTGTGCGTGTGTACACGCCTGCAGTTTCCCCTATTATCATCCAGTGTAGAAATAATTTATTTTTGTGCATTAATGCAGCGCTGCCAGAAGCGATTCAAATTATACGCTCCATGGCAGAATTCACTGAGTACTGTCACTAGTTGCTTCGCAGTGGTCGTAAATGATTAAAAAAACATCAATTGCGTAACGATTCGAGACAGGACGAAAAGAAAACTTGAAGTACAGGAACAATGAAAAAAATTTGAACTGCACACATTCTTACAAGGGTCATCACACCAGCATAGAAGACGTACCTAAACCGAGGAAAAGATCGTAGAAAGAAAGAACCTGTGTGGCTTTGTGATGGTTTGGGCGCTCGAACGGTCGGTAATCGAATTCCGGCCGCAGTGGCCCCACTTCGATGGAGATGAAATGCCGGAGTTCTTAAACTTAGGTGCAAGTTACATAAAAACACCTGTTCAAAATTTCCGAAGTCCTCCAATGTATACCGCGTCTCTCGTGATCATATGGTGATTCCGGAACGTACACACACTCTTTAAACTTCAGTGGGTGCGACACCGCCACTGCGCAAAGCTTTATTCCCACAAATGAATATTACGAAAAAAAAACAAGGATATTATCTGCAAAGAAACACGTGTAATGTATATTCAATAATAAAGTTCTCATCGCACATAGTGAAACCAAGAATGAAGGGCAGATACAGTACCAACCAAGAGCAGCAAGCAATGTTTACGATGTGAAATACGCGATTCATGCACACGAGAATCAAGCATACAGCCGTCAGCGTGTCTGTTGCTTACACGAAATTGGTGCCGGTGCAAATTATGCATGCGGAATACCGGCTGGAAACTTACGCTGTGAATGGATGATCTGTTTGTCGGATGCCACTTGTCATGTTTGATTTTCACTGTTGAAAAGGCCTTCATTTCGGGTCTCTTAGGAAACGATACAGCTTCCAGAGTTTCCAGAGTGCAATGATTAGTGCCCTGCGGCACGCAATATCCGCTACGGTGACGGTAGCGAGCGCATTAAACCGGAGAAAAGCGAGCGCCAGCACAAGTATTCGGGCGCAGCGAACACGCAGAAGTGACTGAGTGGAGCCAAAATGGCGGCCATGCCGCTGCTAAGGCCGAGGAGGCGGCACCTGCCCTTACAAAGGCTGACACCACTCTAAGCGGGGGCGCGCGCATCGAGGCACTCTAGTCGTACGCCCCCCCCCCCCCCCCCACACACACACTCTGTCGTGTCAATGTATGAAGCTAACTTTGCATTCCTCCCCTGTGCGCAAGCTTATGCGTAAATAGTATAAAAGAGAACATTGTTAGGTGAGTGTTAACATAAATCTAAATCCAGCCATGTTAAACCAGCGGTACTGGAAACTGTAATGTCCAACGTTCCAGCACTGTGGCAGGGTAGCGGACCTGTGCCACATGGTGTGAGCGGTTCAATTTGACGTAAAAATCGAATCCATTTCGCAATCCCTCGGAGGAGCAGAGGGAAGTGATTCTGGTCAGCGATGACCCTAACCACCAGCAGCTCAGCTGGCGCAGAGGGACCAATGCGACAAAGATTGTCCTACCAGGCAGCCGAACCGTGCGAAATAAGAGGGTTATGGTGAAATAAAGACGTTTTAAATCGATCCATCGGTTAATTAGAGCTAATGGCATTGAACTCCTTGAGTCACGACGGAAGACATTTAGGCTTAATTTTCTTTCTCAACTTCTTCAAAGACAAACAGCACTAGACCCTACACAGTACCTGACACCCATATCGACAAGGCATACGAGACACCATCACCCCGGAACCCTAACACCTTATTTTGCACGGACAGATGTATTTAAATTTTCTTTTTTTCCACGAACAGTGGAAGAATGGAACCTTCTAAACTCTGTATAAAGATTCAATTTGGTTGATTTACTGTGTGTAAACTGAGTGTTGGGTGTGTAAACCTGTATTTGTATGTTGAATTCTTTTCTTTTTCCTTTTCTATGTGACTTGAGTGCCTAACATGTACTTACTACTTGTACCGTGCCCACCTGCTTGGACCTGTGAAGGTCTGCAGTATGCTATAAATAAAATAAAATAAAATAAAATAAAATAAAAATAAATCCGCTGCTGCTGGATCGTCCAGTGGCAATCAAAAATGACAGCCGCTCGGAAGGAGCCGGCTCACACCATGATTTTCATTATAATAATATCCGGGGTATTACATCCCCATACCATGCTTACGAGGACATGCTTACGAGGGACGCTTACGAGGGACGCCGTAGTGGAGGTTCCGAAAATTTTCGAACACCTGGGGTCCTTTAGCGTGCACGTGAAGTCAAGTACACGCGGTCTCCCAGCATATGCTTTCAGAAACAAGCGCGCGCCCGGCAAATAAAGGATGTTGCGGTTACCGTGAACCAGTAAGGCTGCCGTGACGCTATCGCTGCCGTACTGGTTGCTGGCCGTGCACGTGTAGTTGCCGACGTCCTCGGTTCGGAGGCTGGCGATCCGTAGCGTGGCGCTGCTCTTGGAGTGGCTGGACACCGTCACTCGGTCGTCACTTCGGACCTTTTCGCCGTCCTTGAGAAATGCGATGCGGTACGGACCCGAGCTGCCTTTCTTCACCACGCAGTTCTCCATCACTTCGTCGCCCAGAGACACGTCCGACGAGAAGCCGAACTTCCCAACTACGGGAGCTGTCGGGACGCGCAGAAAAGCCGTTGCTGCATTGCTGTCGCGCGCTTACGATATGAACATGACACACATTTTACTAGTACGTGAAGCAATAAAGAGCTCAAGGAGCAAGCGGGACTGATAAAACTATTTGCAAACAAGGTAACCTATGGTTTATTCGCTTGAGCCGACGTAACGCGAGCTTACATCGATTGTTGCTGTGAAATATGGCTGCAACAAACGTAACAAAAGATAATTCCACATGAAAAAGTCCCATATTGAGCTAAATTGTTGAACCTTTCCACACAAAAAAAAAAAAATATTCCTCGTTTGATAAATCAGCTATATAGGGGCTATTATACGGTTTGATGTCGACAAATGTGCATCTGGAATACGGCCGAACGGCGGCAACTGGCAAACGTTCACGCATTTCGAATTGAATTATCGAACCCATACGTCTTTCCAGAGTGACAGACTTGTGGTTCAGTGATCGACATTTATATGGAAATTTTCAGTCTCGGGAATAGCCAAATTACACCATTTTTTATGGAATACTCGCCTTACTTCAGTTAATGTGTGCACCTAGCATATATGCAGTACCGTGTTCGTGCGTCAGAGCTGGTTTAATTAAATGCTGGTGACAGCTTTCATAAAAGCTTTTGATAAAGTAAAAAATAAAAGCTCTTCTTCATCGTGAAAACTGATCTAACTGATATATAGTTAAACTTTGTTATCGTAAACACAGCACTCAGCGAAAGTTGTGGGTTCGAATACTTATGTTCCAAACTTACCGGCAGCGCTGGCGGCAAGGGCGTTACAGCGACATAGCAACGCAATGAAGCATATCACGCAGCCGACCACCGTCCTCGAAGCAGTGTTCAACATCGCGCAGTTGATGAGCCGAGTATTAGCCGTACAGGCTTCAACGTCCCAGCGCAGATCGCAGAGGGAAACCTACGCGACGGGCGACGTGCCCGGGCAGCTACTGGAGCGACAAGGAGCATCGGGATCGTACATGAAAACCTCCCCTTGCGCGTTTTGCGGGACACGTGGCGCCATCTGGCCTTCACTTTGAATACTACCTCGAGACCAAAGAGATGGCGCTTTATTTGTTCACCATGTCAGGCGAGATCGGAAGTAGCAGTTGGTGTCCAATAGAGGCGTGATGTTATGAGTGAAGTGTGCTGTGTACAGCAATAGTCAAGACAACACTTGAACACAGCAGTGACCCTTGAGACGATAGGCGTGCGCAAGGGGGGAGAGGGGCGGCCCCTTCCCTACTCAGCTAAGGGGCCAAGTTGTTTTACACCCGTAATGACACTCGAGAGACGTCGTCACGGGTGTCAGCTTGATGCAGCTGCGCGGCAAAACCAAAAGGTGTTGTCAATCCTGTCAGCTGAAGGTTGTAGCGTAGTGCGGAAAGAACGATTCACCTAAAGGCCATAGTTGCACCAATATTAGTAAGACGGAGGGGAAGTCAGTCGGTAGCGTTAGCATTAATTCACTCCAAGACAGACAGAGCGTTTAACCATCATCTAGTGCATCAGAGATGACCGGAGGAACGCAGAACGTCTGCTGTCATTAACTGCCCGAACACAGACCTCTCGTTACTCGTTCAAGCTCGCTCCGTAGACGCCAGCTTTAACGAGTTGTGCAAGTGTTGGCGACTACGGAACAGTGTGAATGCGACTACATTCACATCCGCGCTTACCTATCAGTCACACAGAGAGTGCGAGGTGATTGTCAAAATGATGGTGACTACACGAGGGCGGTGACGTCACAATTCAACATTAGCAATTGAGAGCCAATGGCATTCGATGTTGCCGAAGTATGGTATACGCTATAAATGTACGGACCATATTGCAAGTATATTGAGGCTACTATATTAAATTACGAGCATTACGCGGTGGCGTCCATTATATACAGTTCCATTGGAACACCACTTGCCGAAGCATAGTTTGGCTATAAAGCGACCATATTTCAAGCAGCCCCAAGTAATGGTGAGTCTAAATGACATGCATTCCGCAGTGTCATACCGATATATTTGTCTTTTAATCTCCCCACAACCATGAAGTAGAAAGACTTTTGAGTGCGTAACGACACAACATTGTCAAAATATCAACAAAGGTTTCTTTCATTGCGTAAAGTATTGCATACTGACAACGCCGACCACACTGCGATCGAAAGGTGAATGTGCACGACGGATGTGTTCTATATCTGACGTTACGGAGTTGCTTTGGAAAGTGAGGGGTGAAGGCTTCACCTGTGACTACCAGCGACATGGTCAGGGTGTCGACGCCGAATTCGTTCGCCGCTGTGCAGGTGTAGTTGCCGACGTCTGCTACTCGAACGCCTTCAATGCTGAGAAGAACGCTGCTCGCTTTGTTGACGACGGTGATTCGGTCCGTGTCGCCCACTGCGTCGCCGTCCTTGTGCCAAGCCATCTTGTAAGGTCCCGATGAACCCTTCTTGACAAGGCACGTCGCAACTGTATCGTCTCCGAGTGATACTTCAGTTGGGAATCCAGTGCTTTTTAGCTTGGGAGGCGCTGAAAACGTTCAGTAGGAGACTCTCTACAGTCGAAATATGAGAACGAAAAACTGAATATTTGGCTAATGGGCCGCGCACTCCTAATAGGCTGAACTATTGGACTTCATTTTGAAGAGCTCACAACAAGACGATAATGCTCACGAGAAACTAAATATAAGGGTGCTCGCTTCCTTCTTTTAATCTTTCGATGTTTTTGTTTCTTTAATGACAAGGCCGAACAGTAGCTTACACGCCACACCGTGCATTCCAATATAATTACTTTAAACGCCAACTTCTGCGCGCTTAGCTTGGCAAATTTTGTTAATCCATGGAATGAGCCAACTTCCACGGGGAATGCTGTCATTCTCATTAACAGAACTTTTGAAACACGTTTCAGACGAATAAATGTCACTCAGTCATCGGTAATTGCAAAGAGAAGCCAACTAAAATGTTTCATTAAGGTCTCATTATGCAAAAGTGAAAGTAAAAGCTCACCTTGTGCATCGCCTGCAGTAATGAGAACTAAAGTAGCTAACGTAGAAACCACCAGCTTTCTCATCATGGACTATTGAATTCTCACACTCGAGTTTTCGGGCACGCAGCACACAACTAGACACTCGCGACGTTTCAGCAGACACGTCAATGAGCCGGCGAGCGCGATTTCCTTCGAAGAGCCACTGAAAGGTACAAAGACGGCGAGAAATGGACAACTAGCGGCACCTCGCGGGCGTTTTGAGAAGCTCAGTCGATGTCGCGCGTTTTCGATGGTCTTCGAGTAGCACTTCGTGATACCCACGTCCGGGTGGTGTGTTTTGCAGATTTGAACAACTTTTTGCGCTTACTTATTAGCATTCTGTGCTCGATTTGCGGTGTGCATCTCGTTTCGTGGGTGACACATTTGTGAGCGTTCATTTATTGCGAGGCTGCCTACCTTCTCTTCCGCTTTCTGTGGGGAGCACCTTGTGAGTAAAGTTTCACTTCTGAGGTGGGTAAATGCTTCCGTTTCCTCTTCAACTACACTCCAAGAAAAAAAAATAGGTGCATTTTTTTCTTACTATAAATGGTGGGTCCTGACAGACGTGCATCTGTGAAGAGACACGTGAACGCCATCGGGGCTCACAATACTCTCGAAAACATGGTTAAGGTGCCTCTTTAGAGGCGCTTATGCACGGGACAAGTCAGGACATCATATCATATACTTCATTTCTTCTTAGAGGTCTAACATGTCGAAGCATCAGTGTAGCACTTATAGGCGACCCAGATTTGAGGCAAAACCACTAGCTGGACGGCTGTCTGCCCTACTGTTTGCTGGTTTGCTTGGTAATGTTACTGGATAGTCGAATAGCACGAAAGAAGCCCGTGAAGACTCTGCCCAGGCAGCTGAAGCAGATCACCGACTAAAGCAATAGTCTCGGTCATGCCACTCGGCAATGTCTTCTGAAGGCGGGCTCACCGGACGTCCAGATCGTGACGTCCGTCTGGTGTGCGCGTCTATAGGTGCTAGCTCGTGCCTTTGGAAAAAAAATGCCGCCAGCTTTAAAGTTGTGTGCTACTATTGAGCTTGAAA
Source organism: Rhipicephalus microplus (assembly GCF_043290135.1). Lineage (NCBI taxonomy): Eukaryota > Metazoa > Arthropoda > Arachnida > Ixodida > Ixodidae > Rhipicephalus > Rhipicephalus microplus. The sequence goes on from NC_134708.1 coordinate 97,284,645, forward strand.
CACTTGTTGGTAGCATTTACAGTCTAGTACGCATTGCCAAATATTTTCAAAGCAACATCGGGCTTGCGAAAAAAAATGTTTTCGTTTTGGTCTCCCTTCCAAGAGAATATTCTGCAGTTCTGTGTCGTATTCTTTTTAGCCTTCTGCAATCGTAGAATGTTACATTTGTCACCACTTTGTTCGGATGTTGACAAGCAATCTATGAACAATCTACCCGTGAACACAAAAAACACGTATGTATGTATGTATGTATGTATGTATGTATGTATGTATGTATGTATGTATGTATGTATGTATGTATGTATGTATGTATGTATGTATGTATGTATGTATGTATGTGGCGTACGAATAGGCGCCACATACACGGTTCACGTAACGCAAATAATTTCATCGGCAGTCGTTCACTGTGCCCTCAATTATCGGCATCTCGTGGCGGCGGCTAATCACTTATCATCCAGGGGAGTTCATTACGATTCTCATCGTATCTTATCTTATCGCCGCTATTACTCCTATCAGGTTGACTGTATGACGCCTCACCGGGTGTTTGCGTCGCCCTACAACTGGCTGGCCGATGTGCAAACATGAAACATCTGGGAACGCTTTCGCTTATTCCCGAAGAATCGTCGCACAGGTAGTGTGTGTATAGACAGCTTTTTCAGCTGCTGTAGAAGGGCTGATGTTTGTCAAGCTAATTCATATTCTAAGTGGATTAAGCATGGCATCGAATGTGGAATGTTTACAAAATTCCTACGTTATATAGATCGCTGGCGTAAATAGATAACCCTTCAAAATTCATTTGTGAGTTCTGCATGGGCACATCACACGCACTCACACAAACATATACACGAACACAGAAAAGCGTGGTCGAACCCTGCCCACCCAGCCCCCTCATCAGCCTCCCCCTCCCCCCACCCTCCCCGACAAATATTTCTGGCTACAGCCCATTTAGCAATCACCTTTCATTTCCTTACAGCCCTCTGTCAAATAAAGTGGAATTCACAATACCAAGCAGAACAAATCGCAGCCGTGGTGCATAAAGAAACGAAAAAAATGTTTAAGATGATCTGTTCACTGTTTCAAGATTATCTAATTGAATGATGACCCTCGTTTTCCGTTCCTAAACTTCATATGAGTTCGAGGCACGCCGTTGTGGGCAACCATGGATTGATTTTGACTCCCTGCAATTCCTAATAAGTACGCAAGTACTTTTTAAGAAGTACGCCTTCAGCCGCCTCTGAAGAGCGGCTGCCGGAGCCCGGATTCAAACCGGCGTGCTCGCGCAATGCGCTGCAGCCCGATTTGTTTCTACATTCATACCATGTACGACGAGCTGCGCCGTCACGCTGTCACTTCCGAAGCGGTTTCTCGCCGTGCAGCTGTAGTTGCCGACGTACTCGGCTCGGAGATTGGCGATCCGAAGCGCCACGCTTACCGCGGACAGCGAGGACACGGAGACTCGGGGATCCGTTCCCGGACCGCCGAGAGCCGCGCCGTCTTTTTCCCACGTGATCTGGTAGGGTCCCTGGCTGCCCTTCTTGACCACGCAGATGACCGCAACTTCGTCCCCCGGGGCGACGTCCGAAGGAAACAATAGTTCTCCCAGCTTCGGTGGCGCTGGTCGCATTATGCGGAGGATACATGTAAAGTGTCGTCATTTATCGCCGAAAACTCTTTGCGTATTCAAATGAAGTCTCGTAAAGCGAGGAGGATCATGCGAAACGAAAATGGAGACTATGTTAACAAGCGTCTCACCAGTTGCAGTTGTTGCCGACGCCGTCGAAACAAATGCGACCACAAGAACCAGCGCGGCGATGTAGTTCGCGCACATCTTGGTGTATTGCGATCTGATACGGTTAATACAAACTCGGAGTGCGCGCGCCTACGTGGGTGCAGCTTAAAGAACGGACGAATGCCTCGGCTGCCGGATCTGGTGCGCTTTGATGCACAGCTTGGGACGTAGTATCGGCAAGCGCAAGCGTGCCAAGAACTGGAGAACTAGCGCCATCTCATGTTTGAAGAAGGCACTATCACCACGAGGAGTTTTGAATTTCAGCGCGCCAGCGCTGTCAGTCAAGTACCTGTTTGATGGAATGAACAGAATGGTTTGTTGCAGCAATCTTGAAGACGTGGAGCACAGCTAGTGTGTTTCCTGCGTGTTGGAGAGCATGGTAACGGCTCGATCTTTTGAATGTTTTTACGCTGTCTTTGTTTGGGTCGGTCAGGTGCGGCAAAATTAAATCCTGCAAGAAGCATGCATACAAGGTACAGCTTGCATGAAAATAAAATTATATCAAGCTGCATAACTATATAATTTGCGTAACTGCATACAGTTGAACTCCTTCGTAAGACCGATGGAGGCAAAAATGCTGTAGGCCCGTGTGCTCAGATTTTGGGTGCACGTTAAACAACTCCAGGTGGTCGAAATTTCCGGATCCCCCCACTACGGCGTCTTTCATAATCATATAGTGGTTTTGGGACGTTACACCCCACATATCAATCAATCCTTCGTAAGACACCGATGTGAGAGACAAATGAATATAAAAGACACCAGTGCGCCTGAATCAAAATAGGTGTTAATAAAACGCATCGTGATACCCTGCGTACAGGAGACGCCTCGCCTAAAAGGGCGCAATCGCTCCCTGCTTGGTGCATGTCTCTCCTAAAAGAGTTCAGCTGTGTTTTGACCCAACTTTTATGAAATCGCATCAAAGGAAAGGAAAAAAAGAACTAGTTGAATCGATTCACTCACTTACATAAAAGTACGTTTATCTAAGGAACCTTGTTATAAGAGATATGTTCAAAAAAAGAAAAGCGCTTTCGCGGAAGTGAAATCTTGTGTACATTTTGGCGGCTGACGCTTGTCCATGGCTCGCGGTTGTTGAACAGTATATGCCTTTGCAATCTCAGTGTATCACCGTCCAGCTGTTCAAGTTCTTCTTTGCTTTGTTCTCTGCCGCAGCTGAGGATGGGGCACCGGTACCCGGCCGAACAACCAGCAAGTTATCAGCCAGTGCACTGTTCCAAGAAGAACCTCATTCTCTCGACATGCGCTGCACTGGCCTGGTAAGTTCCTCCGGCTTCTTCAGCATGCGGTTGTGACAGTATTGTTATATCTCCGTTCGTGAGTGTAGTGAATATGTCTCCACTCATTCAAGATGATTGGAATGACTTTCTTGTCTTGCTGAGCTCATCAAATACGGAGGATCGGTAGTTTCCGAACAATTCCTCGGTAAATGAAATCGCAGTAAATATTTCGCACTCTTCTGAACATTTACAGCCCCGCGACAGCGGCGAGCAGTTCAAATTGGCGGGTAGTGTGTCTTCTCACGCGCCGAACGAATGTGCTCTTTCTTTCTGGGGATGCGAGACAAGGATCACCTACTTCCCCTACAAACACACACAAACCTCGTACAACGTTAACGCTGGCAAGGCCTGTCCTTCTGAAGCTCTGGCGTTCACAGCCAGCGCGGACATGCCCATTAATAACACGCGGCAAACACGTTCCACGATGCGCGGATTGGTGCTGCGCTCGCATGCAGGAATCTAAAGAGGATGGCCGGAGCATTTCTTGAACCGCATCCCCTTCTTTCTTGGAGTCAATGTGCGTGGCGCTTGCTTGCGGCTTGTGAAAAATTTACGAATTCGTTGTTAAATTTTTATCCTAAAATACTGCTCTCAAAATTATTGAGGCATAACAGGAGTGGATACAAATGTTCAACACAAGGAAAAAAAAATACAGTTTAACAAGATATACGATTCCGCAACTTTTGTTCAAATTTCTGAGCGTCAAACCTGCGCACAAATTCACGAGTTGCACGCGTGTGTCGTTTGAACGGGGCAAAACGGAATCGATAATTGTCATTAATAAATTATTATTATTATTATTATTATTATTATTGCTGTTGATGATGATTGTAAACTTACGCGTAACCATCATTAAAATCAATCACCACAGTGCTTATCCGGGCCGGTTGGTACATGCCCGTAGAAGACGAGAAACAACGTGCACCACAGGGCAGAGATGGACTACAAGCTTTGACTTATGCTTACCAAGGTTTGGGCGAGTTTGTTCACATACATAGTAGAAATCGAAGCGCGAAAACGATGCCCCGCCGTGGTGGTCTAGTGGCTAAGGTACTCGGCTGCTGACCCGCAGGTCGCGGGTTCGAATTCCGGCTGCGGCGGCTGCATTTCCGATGGAGGCGGAAATGTCGTAGGCCCGTGTGCTCAGATATGGGTGCACGTTGAAGAACCCCAGGTGGTCTAAATTTCCGGAGCCCTCCACTACGGCGTCTCTCATAATCATATGGTGGTTTTGGGACGTTAAACCCACAAAACAATCAATCAATCGAAGCGCGAAAACGACAGGAAAGGAAAGAAGGAGACTTTTTTTTTTCCTCCCGCGCTTTGGCGCTGTGTTTTTCATTGTGCTTACCCCCGAATGCAAAAATATTACTTGACACGTACCTGACCTGAGCCAGTCTCAAGACATACCGTAGCCTGTACTTAGGACTAGTCTGTATCGTTGTCTGGACTAAGCCTATGTTCAAACCACGGTCTAAGCACTTGGTCGGACGGAGTAAGCGCATGGTCCGTCTTCTTGCACGTGGTTAGCGCTACGGTCTGTCACCATATCAAAATCAAGACACCCCTCACACCCCAGGCGTGAAAATGTAAAATACAAACTGCATCCGCGCCGCAGCAGCTGGACGGAGCTCCTGGATCCTAAGAGATTGTCTTGCTGTAACGTTGTCGACGATGTTACACGTGTTATGGCTGGAAGAACGCATACTGGACACAGCGAATAACAGGCGTCCAAGTCTTTATCATGTGCATGGCTGCTAGAAAAGATAACCCGTTGAGGACCAGGATAATGACTGTTGGAGCAGTAATAAAATCTATAGGGTCGATTACAGCTATGCGGGAACGTCTTATTACCATTCAAAAATTAATATATCATTTGGCCATAACCGCGGACCACCCAGAACATGTGATGTTCAAAATAGAAAGCAGTGTAATTAGCTTATATCAAGCATAGTGGCACAGTAATACGGAATGATGTTTGCGCGCCCATATATCGCGATGATTTGCGACACATGACACGACTTCATGTACACTTTGTTCGAGGGAAGCCACCGAACACACAGAACCGTCGTGTATATATCAGATCGCACATAATCGGAGCGGGCACACTGAACTTGAGAATGTGTTCACCTGTCACGACAAGCGGCATGGCGATGCTGTCGTCGCCGAAGCGATTCGTCGCCGTGCACGTGTAGTTGCCGACGTCCTCCACCCGGACGTCGTCGATGTTGAGCACGGCCTTGCGCGGTCCAACAACGACGGTGATTCGATCCGAGCTACGCACTTCTTCGCCGTCTCTGTACCAGGTCATCTTGAACGGTCCCGACGAGCCCTTCGTGACCACGCACATTGCGCCGGTGTCATCTCCGAGCGATATTTCGCCGGGAAACCCGCTGCTTTGTAACTTCGGCGAAACTGTAACGTGAACGGAGGGTGAACAGACCTCTGGGGTGTATCCAACACGCGCGAGGGGTCTAGGTATAGCTGCCACAGTTTGCCGATTTATTATTGTTTATCGATGTGTTATATATGTTTCAGTAAAAATAAAGTATACATGAGTAATTAGGCAAATTCACATAAGGAGTAAAAGAACGACCTTCCGCTAATTGGTCGTGATGCTTTTGGTGTGAGATGTAGTTTTTACCCTGAAGAAAGAAAACAACAAAAAAAAAGAAGACGTACGGCTGCGGGAGTAATGTTAGAGACTAGTCGCGGGCATAATAAAAGTATCGCGTATATAGTTATGGGTGCCGCAGATAAACCAAGGCATAATAAGTTGTTGCATGCAGTCTTGAATACTGAGCTTACGCCGAATAGGCTCGCTTTGGATCTGAGCTGAAAACTACAAACATAGAGCGACTATAATAATCATCAAACTAGGTTTAGAAGCCGAATTCGCGGGCTCACCTTGCGCTTGCGCACTTGCAGACAGAAACTGAGTCGCGAACGCAACGAGTATGCGCAGTAGCCTCATGCTGAACGGCGCAGCAGCTGAAGCGTCCTGCACGCAGCGATTCCGCTGAATGTCATCTCCCTCCGAGAAAGCGGCTCTTTGAGGCTGAAACATTCCGCGCCACAGCGCGGGCAACTAGTGGCGTCTAGCGGAGCCTTTGAGAACTACGTTCAGGGCGGGTGTTTCGAGTGCGGTATTATTCCGCTATCTTTCTGCAGGTGCGTTGCTGCCGTTATTATCAGGTCTTCTGGGTTGCCGGTGGACGCATGTAGCCGTCATGAATAGTTAGGGGCTTCTCGTAATAAATAAATGTTTAATTAAAAGTTCAATACAATAAAGGCAATTACGGACGTAATACTCGCAAGGACATCCCCCTGCTGGAGGTATGGTGTACAATTCTTCTATATTGTTTGAAAAATGTAATAATTATTTTACGCTAAGAAAAAAAAAGGAACAGAGAAAAGAGAAAAAAAAATTGCTCTAACGTTGTTTTTTTTTTTTTTAGGCTTCCTTTTGGCCTGCTAGGCGTATACCGCCAGGCATAAGTTTCTGCTATTCAGTAAAAAACCGATCCCCGATACACCGGTAATGAGTTATAGCGCAAAAGAAATCCGTTTGTGACTCATTGTCAGGGTAAAGAGCGGTGTTTCAGTTCGTTGAATAACCACATCATGTAATGAACAATGTGTCCTGAGCGGTCTCAAGGACGTGTAGTGTTGTAAACATAGAAGCTCATTTTTTGTTCATGTCACCTAGTGTTACTTCAGACGGTCAGACGTCGATAAAAATACATGACGAGGCAATTCAATCTGCGGTCCGTCAGCGCGAAGAAACTGTTGCGTCACTTCTCCTAGACGTAATGCCATAAAGTATGATGACGTACACAACTTGTTTACATAGTATCGAATTTCACCAACTTGAATATGTAATTAACGTACGGCGTTCCAGCAGAATGGCACACGACTGGTGCACCCTGAAGACATCAAAGCACTGTGCGATAAAGGACAAGGCTGGCGTTTCACAAAGATCCCAAACGCAACCGGTGTCTCCATTTTCGCTAAATATTCATGATGTAATAAGAACTAAAACGCGAATTCATACGTGTGCACAACCTCACGACGCAGTGTAGGGATTTGTGCGTTAAAATCTGATTGAAAGTATGGTGGGAAACGGTGATCTGAAATGTGGTGGTGTAAAAGGTCATCGAATAACCTGATCGTTCTTTGCACAGTTCGCTTCTCTCGGTGTTATCGTAGCCACGACTCATTTTCCATAGACACATGGTCATACAATTTCTTCCTTGAAAATCTTTTTTCTGTCTTTTGATTGTTTTTTTAGAACAATTGAACCCTAACGTAGAAACCGCTGTATTATTAGTTACGCAGCGATTACATGTAAAACCAGGTAAGTATAGAATCATAGGCGAACACGACGTCAACGCCGCCATCTCTCTCCGGCATGCGTAACACTGTTGAGAGCGAGAGAGCTTGCCATCGTATTCGAACATTTACCACAATATCAACGTGGGAGGAAATTCGTCTAAAGTAAAAGCGTAAAAAGCGTACGCTCTTAAAAAAGAGTGTGTGTGTGTGTGTGTGTGACTTCTTCGGGTATAGTTCTGACGTGCCAGGCATATCACTCTCCCAAAAGAGGAACGTTTACTCTCTTGCGGGTCACGCGACTCTCAGAAAAGAGTTGAATGACGCCCGAAAGAGAGTGGGCGTGCCTCTTTTCAGGGAGTCATATGCCTGGCACGTCAGACCTACCCGAAAGAAGTCGCACACACTCTCTCTCTCTTTTTTTTAAAGCGTACTATGCCGGTGCGCTTAAGTATGCCTCCATTCGCGACTGATCATTACCGTACACTCTTAAAAAAAATGGAGTGACGTACTCTCCATTTAGGGAGGAACGGCGATGTCCCCAATGTTCGTCTTCAAATAGAGAAACGTTGCTCCCTCATCCACGGAGAAACACGTTCCTCCTTATCAAAATCAACATGGCTGCCCCCCGGCGAAGCGAGTAGGCTTAGCAAATGCAACGATTCTCGACTGGTAAGGAGTACACGGCACTGAAAGTTACAAAAAACGGTCCCGCTGAGCTTGATATTGAACGAAATTATTATAAAAACAAGCAGACGAACCTGTGGCGGTGAACACATCGCGAAAGAGAACGATGGAGCAAGTACGTTTCGTTCGGTCAGCGAAGCCACGTTCACTCCGAAAGACACGGTTTCTGCAAAGCCCTCACCTGAAGAGTGCATGCTAGGCTTGCTGTATTTATTTCTCGCAGATTCACATAGTGTAGCGACGTTATCCATGCGCTTACGGGTCCGCAGGTCACGAGATGTGCCTCCAAACCGTACACTCGATCGCAGCGAAACCATTCCGACTCAGTAGTGCAGCTTTAATAGATAGATGTTCAACGATATATAAATGGCTGGAGGTGTGAGAGCGTCATAGTCGTGAAGTAGGTGGTAGGTGGCGCCATCTGAAGGGATTGAACAAAATTAAAAAAAAAAGTTGACTGCCGCGACGTTTGTTGTTATTACCCACTATCACGGCTCCCTTGCGGATATTTTACGCATCAACCCATTCAAGACCACTTACGGACACCGAAAGCCTATTATGTGCTGATGCAATCTATATAGCTACACATGCACACATGGTCACATATATAGTACACAAATAGTACGCAACAAGTACACTAGCGTATACGCTAACAAGTTCGCAACAAGAGCACAATCAACCATTCAAAACCAACGACTCACACCTCGACGTGTTTACTCACACTCTACTGTGAAAGCGCGCCAGCTTATATAGCGATGAATTTCAACTGACCTGAGTGGCACAGGTTACAAGTAGGTTTTCTTACACTTTTTTTCACGTTTTTTATCAATACCACAACATGCGCACACGTAAATATATTGTATCTGATGCTTAGGTAAACCTCAGTTAATCAATGGTTGCACAGTAATGAACGGAATAATTACTAGAGCTTATCAGGTTTTCACGAAGGCGGATGCCCCAAGCCGTGCTTAAAATGCCCACGGCAATTCGAACGCTGCGCCATCTGTCGACCACTGCCACAGTTACTTTTTTTTTTCTTGAAGCCTCTGAGAGTGCAAACACCTGCCACGCGTTAGCCATTTCGGAGGTCACGTTTTTTTTTTCTTTTTACTTGGAGAGGGCGCAGCATGCAGACCAAACTTTGTCTTCGTCGTGGTAGGTGTTCTGTGGTCACGTCGACCTCGTTTAGTTGTTTCGTCTTTACGTTTGCTTATATTCTTTTTACGTGCGTACCACAAGTTTGACCGTTAGCCATGGATGTAGTACACCACTAGCCCTTCAACGACAATGTTTTTGATGCGGTAACGACCGTCCTAGCAGTGTATACGTACGTTACAACGCGGGTCTTGCGAGAGAAATAAGCGATGACCTCGCATCCGACGGTATTTTTTCGTGAGCTATGACAGTGGCTGTTGGCGCCGCGGCAGCTCTCATACTTGAGTGGAGGAACTATCGCTGCAGTGCGCAAGTTTACTATAACTTTATAGAATGTTGTGCCTGCATACTTTTCTGCTTCAGATGCCTCTCGCGATTCGCCTCGCGTGTCAACTTGCAATCATAGTGCGTGCCACAATTTTGTTGTTAGCGCTGTGGCTGTGGTGGTTATTACTCTGGATTCGGAATACTCTTTTCACAAAGGTGAGCGAGCGTTAGTACTTACTTGCTGTGCACAGCTGCTACTAGAAGTGCATTTTGTGTTGAGTTTCCCACGACAAAGGAGAATCATGGACGAGAAAGACATACTGCTCGCGTGCATAATTCCTTCCTTCTTCTCAGTGCTGGCATGGGCAATTCAAAACGAATGCGATTGAGAATTTGGTTTAACCTACAGAAGTCATTGGTTCACTTTTCACAAAAGTTTAGTTATGATGATGTTTAAAAAGTGTCTGATGATTGTAATCTAGTCTGGCGAATAAACGCTCGGTGAAACTTCGCAGCCTGTTTCCCTTTGTGCTTTCACCTGCCGGGGTAGCATAGCCTTATTGGGTGTCGTGTGACTATGCTGATGAACGCAGGTACGACTTCCGGCCACGGCGGCCGTATTCGAATGGGGGTAAACTGCAAAGAACATCCATATGGTGGTAGTGGCACGTATCACTCTATCAATTGTATATGATCGTACTTTCACGCATGGACTGTAGAGTGGTATCAGGTTTCCTACACTATTGAAAGAATAAGTGTGATGCTTTTTTACGCGCCTCGTTGAATTCATGAGTGCTGTTGGTGCCGTGCGAAACTAAAAATGCGTGGGCTTACCAAGTAGGTCGACACCGAAAAAAATCATTATTTTTTTTTTACACTCTAAGGTAATCGATAAAGCAAGACTGCTTGGGAAGCAGAGCTCCTTGTATTCGTGACAAATTGGTAGTATGAAACAACACGAGACACACATGGAAGTGTGCGGAGCATCGTGCGAGTGCCTGACGATAAAAAAAAGAGAGGTTTTTACTCTATACTAATAAAACAAAATAAAACGTCATTCCTGCATTGCTTACAACAATCTTAGGTTAAAGCAATCGGTCGCGACTGGCCGCGGGCGGCTATAGGCTTGGCGTGCGCAAGCGCGCGAGCAAGACCCCCGTGATTGAGGAGTAACTTGAACGCTGAAGGAGAAACGTTGCTCCTTTGGTCCTTGCCGCGAGAGGGCGCGACGGGTAAAGCGCCCGAAAGGGAGGAAGTCGCTGCGCCGAAGGAGGAACGGAGCCCGTTTCTCCATTCTCGCTCCCCCTTTTTTTAGAGTGTAGGCTTACGACATGTGGCGCAATATGCCACACTATAACTGGACACACGGCCGAGTTATGCCTTTGAACGATAGTATTCTACGTGAAGTGACGAACGCGAAGAATCAGTTATTTGCGATTTAGCCATTATTAGCAAATAAGTTGCGATGTATAGTTTTTTTTTTTTTGCTGATGCTAGTACTTTTTTTTTTACTTCTTCCCCACGTGCCCACACATCCACACGCCGACGCGTGGAATCGCGCACGTGTGGTTAGGGCTTAACGCAAATGGAAAGCGAGTGCTCGGTGTGATTCAATGTTACCGTGCACGACGAGCTGCGCCGAGGCGTTGTCGCTCCCGAAACTGTTCCTCGCCGAGCACGTGTAGTTCCCGACGTCCTCGGCCCGAAGGCCGGCGATGTGAAGGGTGGCGCTGCTCTTGGACGGCGTGGACACGGTGACGCGACCCGCAGCCCCGCTCTTCAGCTGAACGCCGTCTTTGAACCAGGCGACGATGAAAGGTCCCGGGCTGCCTTTCTTCACGACGCAGGACAGGATAACCTCGTCTCCCAGCGCGACGTCGGAAGGGAACGCCAGCTCGCCGACCTTCGGCGGGGCTGCCCAAGAAAATTCACGACGCGGGAATGAACGCTCGAAGAACGCCTACTTTGTGTAGTTCTTGTGAGGGAAAAACAAAAACTGTCGTCCTCCCGTTTGCAGCAAGAATAAGCTATAGCGGAAATTCGTGCCGCTCTCAAAGAAAGCGCCCCAATTTATTAAAACCGCGTCGGGGATTCGAACATGGGACCAACGCCTGTAAACTTCTACTAGTATTTTCACTCTCCAATAGTGCAGCTATGAATACACAAATAACGAGACATGTCCCCGGCGACGTGTGTCGTATACGTCTCCTTCACTCGTTCTTTTCTGAGCTAAAATGACGTAATAAGGCCACGTGGCCACCCTTAATTACCTCCCACCATTAGTTTATAGCGGCAACTACATCCATAAACCACCGCACCCTAATGATGGCCCCTCCAATTTTCTGGGCCCTCCTCGGAGATAGGCAAACCGCTGATAAATTTTCCCTGGCTCCGCACTTGCCAAGTGACCTAGATGGTGAATCCGGGGTGCGATCGATGTAAAAAACCTCGATTACGCACGTCCGAATGTCAATAAGCACGTGTAAGTGCACAACAGAAATGCGCGAGCTGCGCGATAACTCCCACCAGCAGATTATCGCAGCCAGTCAGGCTCTAAAAACGGGCCAAGTGGTACCTCACTTTAATCCCGGAGGCGTTATATTACCCCCATGCGCGTTTCTCCTCTTTGAGGATAGGTGCCGAAGATAAGCCTACGGACACGCTGATCCCATTTGCAACAGCATGTGCTTGCGAGCAGGAATTCCCGACACTGACCGAACTGTAAAATAAGCACTGGAATCGGCTGAGTCCAGCAGCCAGCATGCGGCTGGGTGTGACTCAGCCCCGCACGTGTTCGTTGTTGCAAGGAAGACGAGTTTAGTTGCAAGTCATTGAATAAATTGATCGTCATCATGGTTACCATCATCGTCATCATCAGCCTGACTACGCCTATTGCAAGACATGGCCTCTCCCATGTTGATTATATACTCCTACTTCTTAATTTACTGGGCGTGAGTGTAGCGTGAACGGAATGAAAAATGCTTGCATGAAATGGGAAGAAGGGGTAGGAAGGGGGAGGTTTATTGTAGTGTAACGGAGCTTAGCAGTGCTCTTTGGGACCAGCCTGCTTGAGAATCGCTGCTGTATACATCATACCATCCTCTCCCGGGAGCCTTGTCTTAGACGATAGTGCGATAATGCTCAGAAATGCATTGGTGAGAGTTTGAAATCCCAAAGGAGGACAAATTTCTCAACTAAGAAGTTTTCTTTCTCACGAAACCGCTCGAATTTCCTCAATAGCTTCGTGCTGCAAGCTGTGGGTAAAAAAGTTTTTACCTCACAATACCTTTCGCTATCTCTTGAATTTCCGCAGAACTACGAAAAAGTTCGCAGTTCTGCGCGATTAAAGAGCTTACCAGATGAGCTTGTCGGAGCAATGGTCGTCGAAAAGAGCAGTAGCGTCAGTCCGGCCAAGCCGGTGCGGGTCTTCATTGCGTCGTGTGCGAGCTCTCGAGCGGCGCTTCGAACTTACTGAACAACTGTGCGATCCACTTCGAGGGAATGGCGCTGGGAAAGGCGAAAACGAAACGCCGAATAGACAATATTCACTACGCACGGACAACTAGTGCCGCCTGGTGCTGGCGATGCGCAACGATTCCACCGACGGAGTTTGCGAACGCGCGAAGAATCAAAAGGCGGGTCGGGTCGCACATTCGGACACGACTGTACACGTTGCGGAGCGAGCGATGCTTACGCGCCATGAAGACAAAATCTCTGAACAACTTATCAAGTGTCTGCAGATTTCATTCGCGCTCACAGCATGCTGCTTGCACTATTCATTCGGTCGTAATAAACCCAAAACTTGACGGTAAGCATACAGGCATAGAACGTGACTTTCGAATGTTGGTGACCGGCTCAGATTTTTGTAAATGAAATATGGAACTGCGTGCGATAATTTTTACCTGAAGTTCGATAGACCCCCATGATAGATATTTCCCACTACGGCAGTCTATAGTGGTTATATGCTGGTAACTTACTCAGAGCAGTAAGCAGATCGTCATTATACCACGGGCGTATTATGCCAGCAATCGAACTAGTATGTAGTTAGCTCAGTGTGCCTTTTTTGTTAGTACATCAGGTCAATTTGGCTCACGGAAAGCGATGTTACATTAAATGACACTGCATGCCAAAGGCCCGAAATGACGTCTGTTGTGCAGCACAATTTGATCACCTTGTGGCTCATCGCCCCCGCTTTACCCCCACACACCCACCCACTTCTCTTCGAAGGGCCGTTTTTTTTTTGTTCGAGAAAAGGTGGCAACTACAACTTCTAAAATGTAGATTAGCTACACTGATTATACTCCGTGTAATCGCGGAGCCAACGAATAATTAAATGTACTGATAATGAGAAGGCGGGCCATATGTTACCGTGTACTACGAGCGGTGCCGTGAAGCTGTCGCTGCCGAACGAGCTTCTCGCCACGCAGGTGTAGTTGCCGACGTCCTCGGGACGAACGGATGAGATCCGCAGTGCGGCGCTGTTCTTTGACTGGCCGGACACCGAGACGCGCTCGTCGCTTTCGATTTCACTGCCGTCCCTCAGCCAACTGATGATGTACGGTCCGGCCGATCCTTTTTTTCACGACGCATCCGGCGAGAACTTCGTCGCCCAGCGCTACTTCCGGTGGAAACGTGAATTCGAAAACCTTCGGGGGTCCTGGAAGAATATGCGACCACCACGAATTGTAGGGTGGCGATGTACAAGATATCGTTTAATTCACCCAGTGCGGCTGCCACGTAGAAAAAAAAAAAACAAAAAACTAGGAGAGAGCAGTAGCGAGTACTACGATTTGCAGCAGTTGGATATTGCTTCGCGGTAGTAGTGAACTGAAGAAAACACTAACACAAGGGCCGAATAAAGAAGCTGACGACGTACGAGATCGAGCACTGTGTTAAAAATGTTATTTTAGTCCACTAAATCATTAAATTACAGTTTTCTTATATAAATGTATTACATGATGTCTCGCCTATGCACATACATGCGGATTTTGTGTGTACTGTAATCTGCCTTTCGTTTCGCTCTCTCTCTCTCTCTTTTATGTACGCGTACTAGAATGCTTAAACATCAAAGTCAGTTTTCGCCTGGCTCATTGACACGACATTAGCATAACGTGTCAGGCTGCAGTATTAATTCTGGCGACTTGATGCATCGCTATGGCTAGCTGCGATGACGTAGGGCTATAGAGGAATGTACTTACTGCCGACGCCCTGATCGGGTGCCAAAACATACGAAATAGCCGCTTGTGCGCCACCGGCGGAGCCACGGAGGAGAGCGCCAGTGTAAACGTCACGATATCTCGCGGGAGCACGTGAGGTGACGCTTATACCGCGTCGTGACGTCAGGGTACAGTGAAAACCGATACCAGCCGTTTTGAAAACATGCTGCAAACAATTTTTCAGGACGCACCGACGCTAGCAAGCACGTTTCCGAGGCTTTCGATGGCTTGGCTTTTCATTTGGAACAGAAAAGTGACAAACCAATACCTTTTTAGGGTTGTACTGAACTTGCCAATACCTGTGAGCTTCAGTTCATATCGCGCCATGCTCTCTCCTAATTTCGTCTTCTTGCGTGGCGACTGCACTATGATCTTTGAATGTAATGTACAGCGCTTACCGGAACCTTGTGCGCATGCGAAGACGGCGGCGATAAGGATCAAATTTTCTGGGACGTCACGCATGACTTTGAATACTTCTCGTTGCTTCAGTGTGGTGACAGATGCGTTGAGCTGGAGAGCGCGCTTAGAGTACGGAGGCACTCCGGAGCCCGCTACAGACAATTTGAAACTGTGCAGGAGAAGCGGGCGGAAGCTCTCCCAGGCAACGCAAGAAGTGAGCGCGCTGGACAACTAGCGCCATCTAGTGCCTTTATTGCGCACTATTGCACGCCCGGCCGCACGTCGCGCAGCTGTATGAAACGCGTGGCGCGTGACAGCGTGGCTCAATGCGGAAAATTGACTCCTCGAGCCAGTCCCACTTTTCTGCGATATATTTGCAGCTTGTATTGACAAGTCAGTTACGTTTTGCGAAGTATATAATCAATGGTTTGTTGAAATTTATCTTTAGAAAAGCCTAATATATCTTTGTACTGATAAATTATAAATCCAGAACTATATTATCCGTAAGTTCTTTGCAATACATGCATGGGAACTTGACATATATGTTCATGAAAGCTTAACCGGCGATTGAATCCCCACCCCATCTGTGTGTATGTGCATTCACACACGCACACACACGCGCGCACACACACACGCACACGGCTCTCCTTACCCCTACCCGTTTCAATTACAATCCTGGCTACTACGCCCATAATATTCATCCAGAGCCCGCTTTTACGAGCTTATGGCTTAGTTGGTTCCTTTCCAGTTGAGAAACTGGGGTCTCGGTTGCAGTCAACGTAACGATATCCGAAGCGTTGATAGATTGATTGATATGTGGGGTTTAGCGTCCCGAAACCACCATATGATTCTGAGAGACGCCGTAGTGGAGGGCTCCGGAAATTTCGACCACCTGATGTTCTTTAACGTGCACCCAAATCTGAGTACACGGGCTTACAGCATTTCCGCCTCCATCGGAAATGCAGCCGCCGCAGCCGGGATTCGAACCCGCGCCCTGCGGGTCAGCAGCCGAGTACCTTAGCCACTAGACCACCGCGGAGGGGCGATATCCGAAGCGTTCAATCCCCGAAGCAAAAGCGGCGTGTTACCATTGACGACGAGCTGCGCCGCGACGGTGTCACTGCCGAAGGCGTTGCTCGCCGTGCAGGTGTAGTTGCCGATATCTTCGGGCCGAAGGCTTCCGATCCTCAGAGCCGCGCTACTCGGAGACAGCGTCGACAAGGACAGCCGCTCGCCGGTGGCACTCAGCTCTGCGCCGTCCTTGCGCCACGTGATGTGGTACGGTCCGGCGCTGCCTTTCTTGACCACGCACAGGGCGATAACTTCGTCGCCCATCGCGAGATTCGACGGGAAAGTCAAGTCGGCCACCCTTGGAGCCTCTGGAAATGTGACGCTTTGAGAGATATGCGCCATGCTGCCGAGTGTTGTCACACGTACTGTGCATGCAATGTCTTAGGTATCCAGATGGCTGGCACTGACGTCATTGAAACCGCTATGTTGGACTGCTAACATGACCAGACGTGAAGTTTGCGTTATTATTGTGACGACACCGCATGCATGCTCTTTTGTTATTCATGCACAGCGGACAAAAAAGTTTACAGTGGCGTCGCTGTCACATTGGATCAATCACGTGATCACGCAGCTATGACGTCATCAAGGCCGTCATGCTCGAGTTCCTTTACACGAAATATCTGCTTCCATGACGTCACGTGCAAGATAGCATGTTGGGAGTGCGTAAGGAAACTCACCGACTGCTGTTACGGGCTTCACAGGATAGTATGAAGCGAATAAGGAGAGCAGGAACACGTTGTTGCTCAGCATGACTTGCTCTTACCAGACTTGCTGCGTATTTCTTTATGTGAGACCGTGCTGAAAAGCGCGCACTAAAGTTGCACCACTTTTAGAGACGGCACTGCCACTTAAAATGAAGCGGGCGCAGTGCATAAAGGCTGAATCGAAGCGATGTGGCGAGCGAGTGGGGTTTGAATATCGCCTTGGCTGCGGACGAGTAGCGTCACCTGGTGGAGCCTCAGACAAACGAAGCACCCTACTTCAAAAGGCGTGGCGCCAACTTATGCTGCGCCACCACTGAATCGCTCATGAACAAAGCGGGCGTTGACCGTGTTCGCCAAGACGTAGCACAGCAGGGACATGCGAAAGAAACCATGACCGTGCTATATGTTGGTAACGGTATATACGAAGAAAACACCCCGGAACTGGAGCCAACTTCATCGGAATGCGAAGGTTCATTTGTCTACGAAACACTCGGCCCATATCACATTATATGACAGTCATAGAGTCGCCGAAAGAATTCTCTTCAAACATTAGGATGAAAAACTTCGAAGATTCCGTTACTCTATCAGCAGAATGCACGGCAATGGGTTGTGGAAGCCGCGAAAGTGGCGCAAATAGAGACCTTTCGCGCGGTATTTTCGGGTTATTGAAATGTTATGGTTCTCTGCCTTCATTTAGAAGAGATGATAGTCCTGCATGCTACCAGGAAATGTAAACTCCCTTCCCCTCATGCCCGGAAGAAAACAAGAAATAAAAAAACGCCCATATTTTTTTATATCAGGTTGCGATCAGTTCCGCATAGCAAGATTGCACAGTTGCGCAATCTTGCTGCGTGGAACGATGCTAGAGCACGTTTTTTTTTTCAACGTTCATTTTCGTTTTGCTAATCTTCACAGTTCTTGTTCGTAAACGTTATTTTTTCAAACTTTGTGTTCTCTTTCATTAGTTTTTTTTTGTCAAATTAGGAGTGCATTAGGCAAGTAAAATGAACAACAATACTTCGATGTTCGGAAAAGCCGTTACTTCAAGCCGTTGTGTATTGCACACACCTACGAAGGGGACAGTGCAATTTACCCCAAGCTTGCTGATTGGTTAATGAACCACACCTCCGACTCTGCATTGTTGTTCGTGCCAAGGCCACGTGAAACAGCCCAAGAGAGGGACACAGAGACAGAAAGGCTATGCTGAAAGGCAGGGAGTTAAACAGATATCTGGTTAACAGGTATCTTCTCCTGCAGTGGGGAAGGAGAGAGAGGAAACAGATGGTGAGGGAAGTAAGTAGAACAACCGAATATTTCAGGTGTAATATGCGGTGGTTTCAGCGTCACCTCACATCGCGGGCCGCAGTCACTAAATGTAGTCTTGTGAAAGTGCCGCATCATTCGAGAAGACGGCTAGTGTACAAGGAAAGAGGGGGGGGGGGGGCGAAATGTCAGCTTGCGTTGCCGTTAGACAAAGCGTTGCCCGTATCTCATGTAAGGGTCGTTCCTTGACGTATCAATATGAAAATCCTATTGATACTGATAACCATAATGATTGATATCTGCGCGCGCATTGCGAAACATAGAATTTTCGTTCCACGGTTATCTGTTTTGATACATGGTGATCTATTGTCCATATCGCGAAAAAAAAAAACAATGCTTGAGAGCAGTCCCGTATGCGTAGCTTGTGAACGTGTACTTATTAAAGAAAAAAAAAACACTGCATAAAAGGCGGGCCGCGTGTTTCGGAATTGTGGTCGAGGCAGGACATGAATAGTTCCAGTCGTGCTCAGTTGGTTAATACTGAAGTGCGCTGCCGTCGCGTTACACGCACGTGTACTTCATCGCCGCATATGCGTCACCTGGAATGATGAGCGACTCGCTTCCGAAGGCGTTTCTCGTGACGCAGCTGTGTAGTTGCCGATGTCCTCCACTCGGATGGCGTCGATGCTCAGCGTCGTGCTCGTAGTCTTGCTGAGCACCGAGATGCGACCGTGGCCGATTGCGGCGCTGTCCTTCACCCATCTCAGCGCGAAAGGTCCCCGAGAACATTTTGCTTCACGGTGCATGCACGTCGCGACAGTTTCGTCTCCCGCGGAGCTGCAGTCGAGAATCCCGAGCTGCGCAACTTGGGCGAGCCTGGATGGTCGGTATATCTCTCGAACGCATATAGAAAGCTACACGCCCGCGTATAGGCTTTCATTGCACCTCAGCGACTCCCATGCAGAGGTGGCCCGACGAAGTTTGCCGCAAATGTTCTGCAATGGAACGCCCAACTCGTGCGCTGCAGGCAGATGCCGCGATTTGGCTTTTTATTATCTAAAGCCGTTGTTTTAGACTAGCGGCTCGATTGCGCGAGGTGAAGGAGCAGGCCAAAAAGGGCAGTTTTTTTTATATAAAAACTCACGATTCGCGACCAGTTCCTGCAATATTTGAGTTTCGGATTACTTACGGGGTGAAAACTAGCGAAATCTACGATGAACAACAAAGAAGAGATTAGACAAGAACTGGCAACAGTGCTTGTTTTATCTCTTATTAGTGGTCCGTCGTCGATTGCGCTGTAGTGTTCACCTCATCAGTTACCTACCGACTAGACCCAACCGAAGTCTTACTGCGACAAACCTGGTCACAGCACCTATGCAAACCGCCGTTGCGAACAAGCTCTTGGTCTCACTGATGCATCATGCAGCTACATATCTGATGACTTTCGCGTTAGAATCAAATGAGCATATAATCTAAAAGCCTATTTCAACAAACTACTCGCTGTTTGATATTGCAAATACGCGCGCCCGCTGTAGTACTACAACGTTTGTCTTATTTACAATAACATCTAGCGATGTCAAAAATAAAAGGTGCCGTCATTGACCAAACTACTTTTAAATTATATATGTTTTGGCTAGCGCTTTAATTTTAATACCTTAATCACGACCAGACACTTCGGTAACACTGTCTGATGAAGTCCACGCAATAAATGGGGTGCGGGTCGAGCTGTTAGGTTATCTCTATGTTAGCTCAATGTTGCATATTCACATGGTTAATGAAATATCGGGCTCAACTCCAAAATAACGCGGGTATTGCTTACTTCGAAACGTATATAGAACCTATTAGTCGCTCACCTTCCTCCGAAGCCAGCGCCCACGTAAGCGCCCACGCCAGCATCAAGAACACGAGAAGTAACTTCGTCATCGAAAGTTTCGTAACAGTACGAATTTGTGAAGCGGAGACGAACGCCGGACAACCGCGTTAATGGTGCGGCGTTTGTTGGCGCAGTGAGGCGCTGCCGGTCTGTGTATTCGAGAGGCTTTCGCCGCAACCGGGAACAGCTGAGGTCTCTATAGATGAAACATGTTCCGCGATGAAACAAGTTGTTTGATCTAGGGACATTAGAAACAGCGGACAGATACCGGCACTTCGTGAAAGGATTTGTAAGTTGCCATGGCCTGCGAGATCGCGCTATATACCTCCCGGCGCGCCGTCTCGGAGGCCATGAGCCCACTATTATCATCGCATGGAAATGTCGCGCACCAACAATGTGCGACTATAGCCGCGGAAAACGTTATTGCCTAAAATGAAGCATTATATTATTAACCTGCATGCCTGTTGACGTGACCGAACACTATGTTGAGTGATATGACCGCTCAAAAACGGTTTATTTGTCACGTGCATGTACACTGATCCTTATTAAAGACACACTAAATAGAAAAATAAGTATTCTCGTACAAGTAAACTACTTTTTCGCGAACCAAAAACGCCATATTCGCCGCGATAAGGCGCTTGGGACAAAGAAAACGTGAAAAAAGAAAATGCGAGTGCTGACTACACATTAAGGTCCCTGCACCAGCCGCCTTGAAGTCAGATTTCGACGGCGTTTACTAGCGTTGGGTAATGCCTAGAATTAACGCACCAAGTTTTACAAAGCTTGGCGGGGGCAATGAAGTCAAAATACAAAAAAATTACTTTTAATCCCTGACGTCGCTATATAGGATGCTAGCCGCAAATTCAAAAGTGAAACTCTTGATTGATTTTTTTCTGAGTTAGGCCATGGTGACAAAACTTCTGACAGTAGCGTTTTCAAAGTAGAATTTACCAGTATACAGTTTCAATGCTAATTTGTTCTCTACTTCAGTCTTCTTTTATGCTCCTTTA
The DNA here is from genome assembly GCF_043290135.1 of Rhipicephalus microplus. Taxonomy (NCBI): domain Eukaryota; kingdom Metazoa; phylum Arthropoda; class Arachnida; order Ixodida; family Ixodidae; genus Rhipicephalus; species Rhipicephalus microplus. The sequence continues at coordinate 97,305,706 of NC_134708.1, forward strand.
TACTAAAGTACTATAGCACTATTGCACAAAAGAGTTCAACGAAACTGTCACTGCAAGGCTGGCCGCAGCGACACCACGGGGCACCGCTCGGGTCCGACGATTCGCGCCGCGTGGAGTACATAGCGCATTGCTTATAAGCGATTGAATAAAATCTACACAACGCAATCCAGGACGAATGACCACTGCGAGCACATGCGAAGTGGGTCGTTGCTGCTTGTCGACACAAACGCCTCCAACCGATTCACGATTTGCCGGGCGACAACGCGGAAATCGCGCACGTGTTGGTGGCATTGCTTCAACTGACTCCTTCGGAGGCAGACATGAGGGGCGCTTCGAAGGCTCTCGCAAACACGCAAGTGACATTTGTTGTGCATCTGCCGTTAAAAATGACACGTTCAGGTGTACACAAAACAGCGAAGTAGATGCCTCTAGCCAGCGGCCCTGCAGTGGCTGCTCGTCCTGCGGGAGCTGGCAAAAAATGGACAGTCTGTTTCACACTAAAACGCCTCGCACTCACGATTCAGAGGAACCAAATTCGATTCCGCGTGCCGGAATCTTTTTCTGGATTTTTTTTCTTGCATTTTTACACATATAGATACGTATACATATACGGTGAGTGACGGCGACACCTACGTCGACGCCGGTGGCAAGATCCGAGAGTCTCTATATAATTGCTATCACAATAATTGGAAGGCACACAGATCAGATACGTGTTAGGGGAAATCTCGGAGCGCACGGCCAGCGCTGCACTAGCGCGCCGGTAGCAGCTCGCGCATGCGCAGATGCTTGAGAAGCGTGCAATTGAACACACACACACACACACACACACATATATATATATATATATATATATATATATATATATATATAGGCAAAAAAGGGGCGACGAAACTTTCGTGGAAGCGTCTTTACTAACGTGGAAGCGTCTTTACTAATATATATATATATATATATATATATATATATATATATATATATATATATATATATATATATATATATATATATATATATATATATATATATATATATATATATATATATATATATTTCTGCTGTGAACCGCAGCACGCTGCGACGAAGAAATACCAAACGGAGCACGTACGTTACTCTAATAAAAAAAACGGAAACCCCAGCGCTCTACAGCGACTGATGTGCAGCTATGCGGGTTCAACACAATGAAACAAATGAGAATGAGTTCAGGAATGATGTACGTTAGGATAATGATCTGAACGTGCTTCTTCTGGATGGCATTTCGTTACTTGAGGCAGCACTCGCTCGCCGGCCCCGAAATGCACGCGTCAAGCTTCCAACTTCACTTAATACCTCCTCATGTCCCCAGCGGCAGCGATGACGGCGCTCATTTTGGACGGCATGCTGTACTGTGACATGATGAGAATCATGGGCCCAATTTCCGGAGCAATGAGGAAATTCGCCCGCTGCCTGACGTTGCAGCCAGCGCGCGCCGCCGTAGCCGAATACGCGGCCATGATCCGGTCAGTGCGCGACTGCCGCGCTGGCCGCATCATGGCCGCATCGTGAGGCCACGCGCTACGACATTTTCCCCAAGTGTGAAACAGATTGTACACGTAGTCGGTTCCACAATTGCCTTCTAATATTTTTTTCCTCTTTCTCTCACTGTTTCCCCTTTCCATTTCTTTATATCAACTTGTGTCTGCATCTTTCTCCATTTCTTCATTTGTCTTTACACCTGAAAAATCGACTTGCTGCGCAAACTTGAAGGAAAACAAGAAGGGAGACAGGAATACCAAAAACCGCGGTGCGGCGGTTCGCTCTTTCCTGTCTGCCTTCTCGTTTTCCTTCAAGTTTGCGCAGCAAGTCGATTTTTCAAGTATGAACCAACTATAGTCTGCAAAAAGTGGTGCTTCTTCACACCATTTGCGCCTTTCATGCCTTTCTTTCTCTCTCTCTCTCTCTCTCTCTCTGTTTATGCTCGTTTTTTTTTTTTTGGCCGTCAAGGCTATTGCATTCCACGCCGGACGAAAGGCCGCACGCGTGCTGGGAGTGAAGAAGACGAAAACAGCGCGCGCCGGTTCATGATGATAACGATAATAGCTTTCTGTTACCTCTGCAGGAAATGACGACCGACGAAGCAGCTCCCGCATTAAAAGCATGTTAAGTGCTTTCAAACAGAAATCTGAATCAGCAACGCAGTTGGCGTATATGAAAAATGCGCAAAATTAGTCAAGCAACTGTAGCGAGTGCATCTCCTCGGGAAAATTTCAACGCAAGCACGAGGGCACTCGATCTGTCGAGTTGATGAAGAAGAAGAAGAATGCGGGCTGCAGGGATGCAGCCATGAAAGACTGCCCTGCCCAAGTTTTTCGAGGCCACAAAACTCAGCAAGACTGCTCTGCGAGAACAGGGCCTCAGCAAGAGAACCCTGACGTACCAAACGCATCGGAACACGTGGGAAGAGTAGCAGCGTTGCTCGGCTTCCTGGCGAGCAAGCACCCGTGGCACCCGTACCCGGCACTGACCTGCGGCCTGACGGCGGTGGTCACCTTCGTCGTCGGTGCCGTCTACGTCGCCTACCTATTCGGACGCCGTAACCGGGACACGGGCGATCCACGTTTCTGCTGCCCCAACGAAGCCGACCTGGTGGTCTGGTACGTCAACAGAAGTGTGGTCCCTTGCAAAGACTTCTTCGCCTACGTCTGCTCCAACGTCATCGCCGACGGACTACAGCTGCAAGTCGAGCAAAGCATGTACTCGTGGCGCGCCCTGATCACCGGCCACATCGCAGCCGACGCGCGCAGAGGCGACATCGGGCGATTCGTGACGGCGTACTACAGGTCGTGCATGGAGATCGCCACACGCAGACCAGCCTTCCTGCGTTCTCTCGCCAGTGCGTTGATTAAGGTTGCGTGGAAAGGTGCGGTCGTCTTCAGGAGCAGAGAGGCTTTTGCTTACATGGTCACTGCCTCGGTCGTATACGAACTCGCGTCGGTGGTTTACGTCTCTTTCGATGTGCCAAGTGCAACGATGTCCATAAGAATGAAACGCGTCTGCAGCAAGGAACAGCAGGACTTCGAAACACTCGCTCCAGTACTAGACGCCATCTCGGTGACTCTCAACGCTACGACGACGGCAGAAGCTGTGCGCAGATACGTACTCGAATTGTGCAGCTACATTTCCGTAGCTGGTCGCGCACGAAAAGGGTACGCCACGGCAAACGAAAGCGGCGCGTTTGATCAAGAAGTCTGGAACATCGAAGACGTAAAATACGGCCTCGAAAGGTGCGGCTTCTCCTTGTCGAACGCGTCCTCCATAGAAGTGCAGGGTGTTGGCGAAATACGTGCCCTGTACTCGGCGTTCGCGGCCAACGAGGACAGCGAGGCCACAGCGAAGACGGTGGCCTACCTCGTGTGGTACAGCGTGGTCCTCGGATCGCGCGACTTCTACCAGTTCTACGACGGCACCGCGCCCAGCGTGTACAGGGTGTGCGGGTCCAGCCTGTTCTACATATCGGAGATACAAGACGCCTTCTCGGCTGCCCAGTTCACGAGCCCCGAGAAGGACGTCGAGGCCCGAAGAATCTTCGCTCGCCTCAAGAACTCCGTCTACGCGGGCTGCCGGCGATACTCACTGATTGGCGACGAGGACTCGAAACGGTTCGAGAGTTTCATTGAGAACTTGCAAATTCTTCCCTACGCAGAACCGGCCGAAAACACCGTTCCCATTCCGACCGCCACGGCGGACTTCGGCGAGAACCTGCTGCGAGGGCGGGCGTATGGGTTCGAGGTGGTGAAGATGCGCCAGTTGAGAGTAGCCGGTGAACAGCTGTCGCGGTACGGTCACGTAAATTTTTCAGGCGACAAGTGGCTCCAGTTGTCGTCCGTCGCCTACAGATACATCAGTGTCGATTCCGACGAGCGTTACCTTCCCAACTACGCCTTTGTGGGCCGGATTCTGGCAGAGGCCCTGTGGTTCAAGCTGCTCACGCACGCCCACTGGTCTCCGAGCACTGCCGCCAGCATGAAGAGATTCAAGCGTTGCTTCGTGCAGAGCCAACCGGGCGGCGACTGGCGCCCGGTGCCCTTCTCGCTTGTCGTCGCGGCCTTGGGATTGGCTTCGACGCTGCACGCGCTCAACGTGACCGACTGGTACGATCCCGTGGTCGTTCGCGAAACACGCGTTTCGCACGCGCAGTTCTTCTACATTATCGCCACCTTCTACAGGTGTCCGATTTACTGGGAACCGAGAGTGGCTCAATCCGTCAACGCGTTGCTGCAATACGTCGGCGACTTCTCAAACGCATTCCACTGCCCGAAAAGCGAGGCCTTGGCCAGGACTGGTCGGTGCATTCTTGAGCGGCATCGTCGAAGTTTATCCACGTTGTGATTGGGTACGCATAATAAAGCGAGCGTATTTGTGTCGAATTGCGAGAGCAAAGCCTCGTCTATTCGCCGAGTAAGAATTGTCTGCGGTGGCGTGGTCGCTACACTGCCCTATCATGCGTAACTCGTGTCCCTTGGAATACGATATAGAAAGAGAACGCTGACCGATGCGCCCGAAAAACGTTAATTATTTTACTGTTGTATTTTCGTGGATGACGCGAAGAACCGAAACGAGTGCAGAAACAGCCCAGTTGACGCTCGATTTCGGCGCAAACACGTGGTGCAGACACCTCATGCATATGGAAGCACGAAGCTTTGACTAGATGGTGGATGGAAAAGTCCGAATGACATCTAGATACGCATTCAGCGAATATCTTATGTACCACTCGAACACCTGTAATTTGAGCGCTCACAATATGTTCAGCACGCCCGCAAATTGAGTCTCCCGTGCTTGAGAGAACAGTCCGGAAGAGCAGTCATGTTGTGAGATGTCAGTCTTGCTAATATGACGTTATGCTAACTTCAAAGTACAGCAGTCACCAGCACAGCTGCTCGGTGCATAAATTGTTGCTTTGATTATATTAGCTATTAGGAGCCTAATCAAAACTACTGGGGCTGTGGGGAAGGGCCGTGTATGTACAAACAGCTGCTGCAAACTGCTGCTGGAATGTTTTGGTCAGCTATCCCGACAATCTTTACCTAGCGTGTAAATGTCTTTTTATAAAGTGCCACATTTCATATTCGTGACATACGTATACAATAAATAGCTCGCAAGCGCTAAAAAAATCCAGTTCTGTAGGGATATTCTCATCGACGGCTAATACTGAAAAGGTGTCCTAAATATCGCCAGGCCTTCGCGGCACACGCAACACTGTCAATGCCAAAGCTAGGAAAGCGGCCTTTCCGTGTCCTTAAAAAAAAAAAAAAAAAACTTCATCACGCACACTTGCAGGGTACTCGCTACGCCATTAATCATTGTGTAATAGACAGGCATTCTATCACTATCCTTCGTCGTTCTTATAAGAAGCGTGCACCTGCTGCACACCTGCAAGGAACTTCGTGCATTTTTTTTTGTGCTGTGCTTGACGACGACGAACCAGAAGCTTTTGCAATCCGGCGAACAATCTCCAACAGTGGGTATGCGCCACAACTTATAGGTGATCAAGAACAAGCTTTTGTAATTGGTGGAGCGTTGGACGACCCCGCTCGTTGCGCAATTCGCATTGTGTGACGCCTGATTTTTTTCCTGTGCTGTTCTTAAACGCTTTATTACTCATATTAACGCGATTTCTTTCCCGACATCAAGCCTGTCTAAGGACAGCTTGCAAAAGAGTTTCAAGCACCAGCGTGGCTTACTGGTAGAATACTGGGCTGGCACACAGGAGACCCGGGTTGGAATGCGATGGTGCTTTTTTGTTTTGTTTTTCTTGTTTCGTGCGATGGTGGTTAAGGACACCGGCGGCAGCGGCGCACAACTACGGCGCGCACGTGAACTGTGTTGCGATCTCATAACAGCTCTCGCTGTAAAAATTTATCCGCGATGCACTTTAATGACCTGAATTAAAATCGGCGGGGAGGGGGATACTAATACAGTGCAGCAAATACAAAAGTGCCAAGTTTACCCATTCTTGCCTTCCGTACAAGCAGCTCCACGCGTTTAACAGGGGAAAGCGATGCAGGGACGGGCTGCTGAAAACAATTCTATATAGAGAGATAAATAGTCACCATACCTGTAAAAGGACACCTCATGTATGAGTGTGGCGTTCGTGAGAACCATTGAAATCGCATTATAGAGAACTTTCTAATCGGCAGTATTTCAGACGTCGCGTAATCGTGAAAGTTCCCTAAAACTTACAGAACAGCCTGCTGTAAAAAAACACTACGAGGACATATAAAATGTACCTAGGATATTACTTGTGACGCCCAGTTGAAACGTGTATGGCTATGTAGAATAGGACAGGATTTTCCCCATTCCAGTCCTTGAAGTCGCAGCTATAAGTCAAAATTACTTTTCTTCAATTGCCTTGACGTAGGAATGGTTGCCCCGCCGCGGTGGTCTAGTGGCTAAGGTACTCGGCTGCTGACCCGCAGGTCGCGGGTTCAAATCCCGGCTGCGGCGGCTGCATTTCCGATGGAGGCGGAAATGTCGAGGCCCGTGTGCTCAGCTTTGGGTGCACGTTAAAGAACCCCAGGTGGTCAAAATTTCCGGAGCCCTCCACTACGGCGTCTCTCATAATCATATGGTGGTTTTGGGACGTTAAACCCCACTAATCAATCAACGTAGGAATGGTTCACTCCAATTGTGCTGGGAGTCACACAGTGTATGTTGCACATAATTCGCCATGTATGCTGGTGTAAACGTTTCCCAAAGAACTGCGTCGATTGCGTGTGTTGTATACTGTAGAGCGCGCGCATGTATGCATAATTTTGTCTATGCAAGCATGGCATGCGGGTATGTGTGGACGTGTATAGATACGTATATATGTTCACATCAGCGGCGTGTCGTTAAAGCGTATACTGATAACCGAAACAATCATGCTCACCAGATATAACCAGGGGTACCGTAACGCTCGCCGAAGACGACTCTCCGTAGGAAATGACGCAGCTGTAGTTTCCAACGTCCCCGCGTCGCACGTCTCTGATGCCCAGAGTGATGCTGTTCTTCGACGCTCGGTGGAAAGACACCCGATCGTTGGCCGAGAGGTCGTCCTCATTTTCCTTAGTCCATGCCACGCGAAGGCCTTCGCCGTGCCAGCTTGCCTTAGGCACGAAGCAGCTCGCTATGGCGTCGTCGCCCAAAGCCAGGTTCGGCTGGAAGCCGCTTGTCTGCGGCTTGGGCGCGTGGACTGTGCGAACGAATTCCCGCGATTGAAACCACTCTGTTACTGGAAGCTATCAATCGCAGACACCTTGGCTATGAAACTGAATAATAACAGTGTTGCTGATTGGGCTGTATAGTCTAGAAGAGGGATGCTGCAGGAGCGGTTAGAATGGTAACCTGGGTCACCAACCGCTCCATTTGTTCGTCTCTATCACAGTTTCTATGACTTCTTCGAAATGTTTTCTCTTTTTTTTTTGTTAAGTATCGATGCTTGAAGGGCATATTAATGGTTACAACTTAAGGGAGAAAATGTCTGCGCCACCTAGCCATCGCTGTCTCTCCCACAGGAGCACTACAAGAGCTCTAGCTGCATTCGATAGTGCGGACTCGTTTTAGTGACGTGAAACACTTCTCGAGCTATCGAGATAGTTCTCTCTCCCTTACATGTACACGTTCGTGTTGCTGGCTTTTGGTAGGAAACATAAACATTTCATTAAAGTCCGTCCGGGATTCCAACGAAACATAATCAATGTTTAGGATACAAGTACGAATCTCCACCCACTAATTTGGTATTTACATTAGCCAAGAGAAGGCACTTTCGGTTCGATTGGAAACTAGCTAGACTAGCTAGCATGACTGTTGTTCACGGGTGAATGAGAGGCGCAGCGGGGTCTCGTGGGCGGAGTCAACATATTTTTTTTCATAGTTTTAACTTAGTACATCTAACATTTAGCCATTCCAGTATTAGCCATCACATAGCCAACAACACAAGCATGTGCATATGCTAGTATGCGAGTCGATACGGTAGTCAAATACGGCGAGAAATTTATATCTGACGTCACATAGTATGCCACCAGAGAAAGCGGGTGGGGAGCTCCATGCAAACACTGAGTTCAACAACTTGTGAAACGAGGATTAACGTACCGTCGGTAGGCGCCGCTGCGCAAGGCCAGTTCGACGCTGTGAAGACGACCGAAACAGTCGCTGTCCACCTACATAAAGTTTTCTTGAAAGCCATCAAGACGAGTGTATTAATCGCGTGAGACTCGCTCCTCGGAGCTTGCCGTTGTGAGTGCCCTTCCACAGGCGTCACTGGGACGGCTATGAAACGGAGAGCGAAGGCGCACTTCAAGTGGCGCGCGGCGGCGCAACTGTGGACGACTAGCGCCGGGTCGTGGTTGGAAAGAGAACTACACCGCGACCAAAGCAGCGCGCACGCGGACCTCAAGTTGCTTACCAATCAGGCAGTCCTTAGTTCACCACAGCGAGAATTTCAGAGGAAATCACTCTGTCAGTACTGTGGCGACAAAAGACATTTCCCATTGAAATAGATTAATGATAAAAATGGCAGAGGAGGAGGCGAGCCGAAGTGCAGTCTTCCACGCGAGGGCTTTCATCACACGGCCGCGAACATACACGGTCGCGCAATAACAACGAGAAGTGGCGAGACAGAGTGCGATCTCCACTTTCGACGACAGAGCCGGTATTCTTTGGGCGATAGAATCGTCATTCATAATTCGGAACGCGTCAGGAGCGTAGCCAGAAATGTTTTTTGGGGGAAGAAAAGGGGGTTGAACCATACTTTAAGTATGTTCGTGCGCTTGTATGTCTGCGTGTACATATTGATGCCGCGCGTAAGTACCAGTGGCGACATCGCGTCGTCACATTATACGCGTGCAAAATTGAAAAATTTTCGGAGAGGGTGGACGTGTTGAACGCCCCCCCCCCCCCCCCGATTCCCCCTTTGGCTAGGCCCATGGAACGCATTACTTACGCATCTTATTTTAACGTGTAAAACGGAGATGTCATGGGTAATAAAAGAGAGATTAGCCATTGCTGTGTGTCGTTATTTCCGTATTGCGTGGATGTTGCGGAAACCAGCCACATGAAGTTTTTTTTTTAAAGTCGTCCATTTAGGCACCAGTTCACGGATGTTTTCCCTCAATAATTATCATCACCAGCGATCCTGGTCCCATTCTTCTGCCGCTTCGTTTGACTGAAGCTTCAGAGCAGGCATAATATCCAGAATACGCAGAGCCATTCGTACCTGTGACTGCGAGGTATGCCGAGAAGCGACCGCTTCCGGCTGCGTTCTCGGCCACGCACGTGTAATTGCCGCTGTCCTCGGCCGAAACGTCGAGAATGGTGAGCGTGGAGACGGGACCTCCCTTGATTGACGTCACTGTCAGGCTCGCCGTGGGCTCCAAAGGTTTGTCGTCCTTCAGCCACGAAAGTTGAAAAGGGCCCGCGATGCCCTTTGGTATCACACAACTGACGACAACGCTATCGCCTGGTGAGAGGTTCGCGGGAAACTTGAATTCTTTTATTCTAGGGACGTCTGTAAAGACAATCAGCTGTAATTATTCCAGGTTCAATAGAACAAGGTGCGCAGGCAAGGCAATCAGCGCATTTAATCGCGCACAACATGCCATGGGTAATGCCATATTCATTTTTTTAATGAGATGATTTGAAGGATTCCGTTCACTAGAAAATGTTACATTACATGAATGCGATAATAACGTAAGATATTTGGCAATTCTTTCAATTACGCGCAACTCTGACTGCATATAGATAATGCTCTCGAATGATTAATTTCCGTGAAGAAAAATGAACTCCAAATGGAATGCAATCTGAGCATACATAAAAGTCCAGTAAATGAAAGAATGTTTTACCTGAAGCGCCAGGGTAAGCGTCGGCAGGCGCGAAAACGAAGAACCGAAAAACGCAGAGCGTCAAAACTCGGCGTAGAGACATGAATAAGCAGGATACGCCAGACACACGCTACGAAGCACGGAATGCGCGTCTTCAAGTGAGCGTCGGGGCAAGATAGCGCGGCTTGTGCGAGCGTCTCCGAGGTGAAACGAAACGCGGACAAGTGCTGCCACCCAGTGGCAAAGGGAGGAATTGCGAATGGCGCCAAGGACAAATTCTGTTTTCGGAAACGAATCGTGAAAAAACTTCCGCTGCGAGACGTGCTTATACATCCAGTTTTTTTCAGGCCGACGCGAACGATCGAAATCGTATTACGTCGGTAAAAAGCCCCCTATTTACAATATTGGCCAGTCGATTCTCCAATGATGCCTCTTACAAGATGGTAATAATGAAGTATTATTATTATTATTATTATTATTATTATTATTATTATTATTATTATTCGAGATGTCGAGCCAAATGCATCCAATTGCAGAAATACCACCGACGTTGCCATGCCGTGAGACAAAGGCAGTCCGCGAAAGTGTGCGTTTGTAATAATACCATCGTTCACGTAATGTGTAATTAAGGTCGACAAAAACATCAGGCTCTCACTCGCCTTATTTTGCGAGCAGATAATGACAGCATGATGCGCAGGTCGTGACGCGTTGACGGGAAACTGACGCTGCACTATAGCAGTTCGCTTCTACATCAGTTGAAATCTCCGAGCTCCGGGTAAAGCGATGATTTACCAGACAGTGCTACCTTGCACGACGAGCGGTGCCGTGAAGCTGTCGCTGCCGAGAGAGTTCCTCGCCACGCAGGTGTAGTTGCCGACGTCCTCGGGACGGAGGTCGGCGATGCGCAGCAAACTCACGCTGCCGCCAAACTGCGCGGACACTGAAACTCGCTCGCTCTTTTCCAGCTCATCACCGTCCTTCAGCCACGCCATGTGATGCAGCCCCGTAGCGCCCTTCTTAACGGCACAGCTCACCAATATGTGTTCGCCCAGTGTCACTTCCGGCGGAAATGAAAACTGCCTGAGCACTGGCGACTCTGCGGAGAAGCGGACAGTTTACTCAATATATCCCATCCAATCAACGAAATGTCAAGGCGTTCTAGCACTGCTGCAATACCGTACGGAAATACGGAAACACCGTGCCGTAGTCGTCGCTTTCTTAGCCTACAAGTGATCTAGTAGTCACTTTGATCGTCTCTTGAAGTTAGCATAACTATCAACTTGCGCTGCCAAAAAGTTAAACGAGGAAAAACTGCGCTCTGTTCACCACGGTGCGGTATTTCTCTACTCGCCGTACCGTATTACCGTCACTGCTAAAACACCTTGATAAAGCTGCGACCGCGTATAAATGTTCGGCGCTTACCGTTTTCTTTGGCACCGGAGGGGTGTGGCGTGAGTAAGACGAACGCAATAATTATCATCGTCCAACGCGCGTCCACCTTCGACGTACATGTCACGGCATGACGAACCGCGGCCTCCATTGCGCCGTCGCTTCACTCCAGAAACTGACTGTGAAGCATCGCGTCAATAAAATGCAATTCAAGACTCGCGGTTTGCAACGGACAACTAGCGGCACCTGGAAACAGCAGTGAAAACTAGGAGTTCTCTCGACGAGGCCTCGAAGAACACCGGTGCTTCTGTCGCGAAATCTCGGGCCTCGTGCGTTCCGCACGCAAGGTGTTGCGTTTTCGCTGCATGTTCGTACGCCGGAAGTATAAAACCACTTGTGGCCACGGACCTGGCCTAGCGACGTCAAGAAATCACTAGACAGAAAGCCGAAGGAATGCAGGTACTTCAAGCACACACACGAATCCCGTTTGGCGTAAGTTAGCCTGATAGAGAGAGATCAGAAGAAAAAAAAATCGCGAAGAAAATCGTATATAATTAAGGTTCGTTGACTTCGTGTATGGACATGTCATTAAAGGTTATCCGCGATACGATATTCTACCCATAAGCAGGATATCTCAAGGCGATTCCCATTCTCGCCCATCGCTCACTGGGAGGCAAAATCTAAAAATTTTTTGCTGAAGTTCGCACCACCACGTGGTTACATTGAATCCCGAGGTATTTTGTTATTTTCGGTCCCTCTTATAATGCAATCGGTAATTTAGTTGAATGATTATTTTCGTCCTGCATTCGAGATAATGACACGCTGCCACTTCAAGATGAAGGGCACAGCGGAGGCCGTGAAAATCAGGCTAAACAAAAAAAAAAAAAACAGGGGTGCGTAATATATGGTTAGCGAGTACACAGTTCAGGATCAAAAACGTTCGAGAAGGTTTCGAAATCTATTTGCAACATGTCACATTAGACGATCTTGGTTTGTAAAAGTCTCGTGCACGATATCATGTACGGGATGCCGTACTAATATCAGTAGGAAGGAATGTTTTAGTCCAACTGCACTGGATTATGCATTCGAGCCACGGTAGATGTAGCAAGATGCTGCAGCAGCGGAAATAATATTCACACCAGACGTCCATAGTTTCCTGCAAATATAAACAAAGGACTGCTGTCTGCTGTTATACTCGCGATGCACGGGCTATGAATTCATGTGAACAATCGCTACGCCAGAGTCACCACGTAGTTTGAAGCCGTGCAAACATCTTGCAAGAGCTTCTTTTGTGTAAATCACGGTAGTCTAAAAAATGACCAAATGAACTGAGACATTCCGCGCTGCGGTAACTGTTCGTGGCTCAAGGGCCAAACTTGACCAAAGAGGGCGACGATTTTACAATATATCATATCACATCAGCATCACCAGCCTGAACAAGACTACGCCCACTGCCAGGCAGAAGCCTCTCCCATTTTCCGCCAATGAACGCGATTCCGTGCTTTCTGTTACCAATTTATACCTGCGAACTTATATTCATCTGCCCGCCTAGCTTTCAGTATCCGCCTCGCGCGTTTGCCGGCTCTTGGAATCCAAGATACGCGTACTCAAAGCTTAGCAATCGCCTCACGATTGCAGAGACGCATGTTCAGAAGCTTTACCAAACGCTTTGCGAATTCACAAGACCGGGCTTGTGATCAAGGTGTCGGACTCACCGGAGACGGCTAGAGGTACTGTAATGCTCTCCGACGCATCTCCGTAAGAGGCAATGCAAGTGTAGTTGCCGATGTCCTCCGGTCTGATGTCTCTTATACTCAAGGTGGCGCTGCTTTCTGATGTGCTGAGAAGAGACACGCGGCCATTGGATGACAGATCCTCGCCGTCACTCCTCGTCCATGTCATCCGAAGTCTCACGTCATCGCCACGCCTGCTTGTTCTGGGCACGAAGCAGCTCGCGATGGCCTCGTCGCCCAGGCCCAAGTTCGGCGGAAAGCCGAGGCTGTTCGGTTTTGGATGGTCCCCGATCATCGAAGACGCTGCGGGCGAGATGCACGACTGTGGATTGGAAGACCCGTGCGGGTACCGAGGAAACCCATTCGTACGTACCTCCAGAAGACCGCGCTGGAAACACGAGAGCACTGATGACCAGAACTGCAGTGCAGGAAGCGGTAGTTGGGCGAATCTTCCTGGAGCAGGAATCCATTTTCTCAATCAGCCGTCCACAAGAGGCGATTACTGCGCGTTGAGAATTCAGAAGAGCGAACTCTACCATCGGTGTCTTCCACGCGATTGCGCTGAGGGGCTGAGCTTTCCGCGACCTGGAAGCATTCATACGCGCTACCGGACAACTAGCGACGCCTAGTCGCCGGCCGAGGAAGCGCCGCACAAACGGCGGGTAATTCGAAAAGGCATTGTGCACTACTAGCACACAACTCCATGGACCGGTGTTCGTTTTCCAAAAGAAATTTGCGTGCGCATATTTGTAGGGCGCGAGTGCACGTTATCGCCAAAAGCACTCGTCTTGTAATGCGTATTTAGAAAGCAATTCGTGGCTTATTCTCTGTACCGAAGACAAGTCGAGTTCTGGCTAGCGCTATAGGTATTTTCCGCAACGCACAATAAAATGTGCTCTGTCACTCAGCTGTGTTACCTCGTGTGGCATCTGCAATATATATATATATATATATATATATATATATATATATATATATATATATATATATATATATATATATATATATATATATATATATATCCAGCATTATTTGTACGTGGGAGTTGTGGAGTCTTCAAAGGCCTGTAAGCTACTGCGGTATGCGGCGCTTGACGGGAAGTCACGGGCAGTGCCTATTCCAGTACACTGCAATTGAAAAAAAAAAAAAATGTCCGCATCTGCGAGAGAATCACGTCACCAGAAAGGCGTGCTTCTCTTGTGATAATGTCGTGACTTGTTTATCATCACAGCAGGGTCGCCTTGTCACGACAGACCATCCATTGTTACGAGAATCATGCAAGAAGAAAAAAAAAGCCATATATAGTACGGCCGCGAGGATGAAGCATTGATCAGACCATCGCAATTTGCTGCTAAAGCGTTTAGTGACTATGAAGCAGCGAAGTTCTAGCACGGGAACCTGTGCTTGTGCGCATGTTATTTTTGTTTTATCGAGAATTGTCATGTTTTCGTGCAAAGTGCGACGAAATCGCGAAAGTGGTGATGATCATGGGCGTCGCCGGACGGGGGGTCTGGGTTGCGGAATGTGTACTCGCCCCCAGACACCACAAGCCACACTAGCGCCTCTTCCATCCCGCACCGCGATGTAACGCGGGTTTGCGAACCCTTAAAAGACAAAATTGTGTCGACGACCCTGGTGTTGATTCACTTCGGAAACAAGCACTTCGAACAAAGACTCCTTCATTGAGTGTAAGTGTGCGTTCTTTCTTACCCCAGGTTCGTACAAGTTGAGAACTCTATCGCTGTGCTTAGTCGCACGACGGGAAAATTGCAAGCAATACCTCTGACGGCGAGATACGCGGTGAACCGATCGCTTCCGGCTGCATTCCTGGCCACACAGCTGTAGTTTCCGCTGTCCCTGGCGGAGACGTCGGCGATAGTGAGAGTGGACATAGGACCGCCCTTAGATAACGTCACGGTAAGGCTTGCTGAAGGCACAACGGGCCGGTCGTCTTTCCGCCATGACAGTTCGTAAGGACCCGAACTTCCCTTTTGTACCAAGCACACCACGGCAACCGTGTCGCCAGGGGACAGGTTCGTCGGAAATTCGAATTCCTTTATCTTTGGGCCGTCTGGAAGGACAAGCGGTTGGTTTTTGTACGTCGTAGTTGGTCGCAGTGACGAGATCTTGCGATGGAATCGAGTACTTGACTACGGGGTAGCTGGTAGAATGATTGAGCGGTAGAAGGAAACTGAGATTGCTTAAGCACCTCTCTATAGACTATAATGAGAATACAAAAACAAATGTGCTACCTTGGACAAAGGCCTAAGGATAAGAACGTCGAGAGTGATCACATCTGAATCCCTGCTTAATATAGTTGGGCACATACGTTCAGTAAAGCCTTGGCACGCACCTACAAATTTAGGTTGCCCATCTGAGTTATAGAGATCTTTAACATTTCCAGCGAACACTTAGTCCCTGCACTCCACTGAAATCACGTGATGCACTCCACGTGGACTGTTTCAGTGGACCGCCACTGTTTCGCATTCGACGGCTTATGCCAGAGAATACACAGATGTCCGCAATTTTTTTTTCCTGATGCCTTCGCTCGACACATTTGATTACGAAAGTGTGCAGCGAATTCACTAATTTGCCTATATCACATTGGTGCGTGTGTAAGCAAATATTCTGCCAGATAAGCGCACCTAATGAAGTGATTCGTCATCTGCCACTGACAACAAATTGATTCGAAGAACAGAAAATACAAGGCAGCTGGAAGCATCCATACCTGATGAGTGACTGTGGCCTTCTGCGAACGCATATGAAAGTTGGAGAATAGCAAAGGCGAGAACGTCGTGGCGGACCATAGCGGCGCAGCGGTGAGAAGCACACGGGCGAATGCCGCCGCCGAGCTCTGCCAGCGGACGCTCGCACACGAGAATCGAAAACGGCGCGTGGACGAGTCCCGCCACCTGTTCGTGAGCGGCAAAAGCAGAAACGGCGCGAAAACTGAAATAACAAAATGTCGCCCGCAAAAGCCAGACTGCGAGAGCTCATCGCTTGAGAAACGGATCACTTCGCTGCCCACGAGTTCCATCGGATTAGCTTTCCTCTTTGTCAGGGAGCGACTGTCGAACGATTCTGAAGTTTCGTTTCTTTGTAGCCCAGCTGCGTATTCTGGTTTATGTACCAAGCGTGGATAGCATGGATGGATGCTGGAACGTTATTTACGCGTCTGCAGAATTTTGTCTTGTAGGGTGCAAACCCGAATGGCACCGTGTCTTAGAGAGGGGGGAACGTTGGCGTAGCTTCATCTTGGGTAAGGGGGGGGGGGGCAAGTGCTGGAGTGACTTGAGGGGAGCGAGTGCCCTATTTGCAGTGCCCTTCCTGCCGACGCATTCTGGTTTCGGGGACGTTAGCAGATTGTTAAGGTGCACGGTGTGATGCATTTAGAGAGAGGTTTTGCGGGAAAACATTCGCTTGAAGCAGTGTTGGCTCACTATCGAGCCAACACTTTTCAGCCCTGACGTAAATCGCAGGGCGAGGGGGAGGCACTCACTGTACCGTCATCTTTCTTTTGTTCAGGCTCTGGGGCGAGTGTTCCCCCTTGAGCTTTATCTTTCAAGCATCACATATTTGCATTGCTTGACAGTTCAATATGCAATGCATTTCACTAATTTTTATTTCCTGATGATCTTGCAGTGTGTATTTGTGCTCAACACCCCTCTGCCGCGAGAGGAGGCTATTCAAATCGCAACTGTCGTTCGACGGCGGTTTCAGCAGAGACTGAGCAGAACAGTGCAGTTTTGCGATTAGGCGAGCTTGGCACTCATACTCGTGTTTCAATTTTCTTCGAAAGCATGATTTCTTAATAATAATAATAATAATATATATATATATATATATATATATATATATATATATATATATATATATATATATATATATATATATATATATATATATATATATATATATATATATATATATATATATATATATTGTGCACGTTCTGATATTTCTGAATTTATGCGACTGCTTTCTATGCAATGTCGAAGTTCTTAATCGACGGGGCGGGGATGTCGTTAGGGTACAACGCGTTACGTAGGAATAATGAAAACAAAAAGTACCTGCTCATGAGAGTGATCACTTGCTCAGAAGAATCGATCGCTGAACCATTCAACCAGAAGGGAGATCGAAATATCGGTTGTGCGTGAGGTATAGTACATATATAATGCATTTCGCTAAATTTAAAGTGGTACTAATCTGACTATTTCATCTTTTCATTTTGTTTGCGTTTTAGCGTGTGTGGCGCACACACGTCTGTGTGTGATCTGAGACAATAGTATGCGCTATTGCCTCCGATATTGCGCGACATTAAAGGCCTTTTGTGCGCCACTAAACGTTTCACCCTATGCAAATGTTTAAAACGTTTCGCTTGCGTCATATCGCTGATTCTAGTTATTGTAGTTTACCGTTGACGACGAGCGCCGCCGTGAAGCTGTCGCTGCCGAACGAGTTGCTCGCGCTGCACGTGTAGTTTCCCACGTCCTCGGGTTGCAGGCTCGCTATTGACAGAGTCGAGCTCCTCTTGGTGTTCGGGTACGACACAGACACACGATCGGCATTCTCTCGCAGGTCGACGCCGTCCTTTTGCCAAGAGATGCGGTACGGTCCCGCCGTGCCTTTCTTCACCACGCAAGCAACGATGATCTCATCGCCCAGACTGACATCAGGAGGAAAGGCGAACTCCAGAAGCCTCGGAGGGCCTGTGATCATCGGAGCCATCGGGGAACGCATTATCATTTTTAGAAATAAAGCTTTTTCTGTTGCCAAAAGGATTGTGTGAAAGAACCCCTGACAGCAAAAATTTTATTCGTGATCCTTTTTTACATTGCTTTGTATATACTGAAACCGAGTCTTAAATCGTATAAAGTATCGTATGCTAGCGTTTTTAGTTGTGACCGATTCCAGGATCACTTCGAAACGCCCGGCAAAAATCACTAGAAACTAGCGCCCCGTCGCGGGGAGCACCTAACATTACGTGCACTGACGCTTTGGTGACGTAAAAAACGCGCACTTTTCAAATCTGGGTCCAGCGCGCGGTAAATGTGGGAGCTTCGGCATGACTTAAGCCTGTTATCCATTCACTAAAAATGGTTTTAATTTGTCAACATCGTGTCCCCTCAGGGAGAACAAAAGTATTCCTGCTATAAGCATGCAGCTAATACCCCAAATTAGAGCAGCCCGACAACAGAGAGAGAGGGGCGAGGAACCGTAGCCCTCGTCGGCTGCCAGTCGTGCTATGTGCACCCCGCAAGTCCGCAGCTTCACGTGGGGCTCCTATGTCGTACCAGCGGCGATGTTCGGAGATGTTACCAATAAAGTCCCTAACGCTGCCGACTCAGAAGAGCGCCTACGCTCACTGTAAAACCAAATCACGATTCCTTAAAAAGAACTTTCGGGCTAAAATAGTCTACCTGAAGTACCCACGTATACAGGGCAATTTAATGACAACAATATCTCGAGGCTTTAAGTTTGCTGTCAGGGGTCCCTGAATATCCTGTTCTTTGCAGTTGGCTTACCGGTGTCTCTGGCTGAAGACTCTGTGGCAGACACGAAGAAGACCAACGCCAAATACGCACGTCTGTTCATATCGCCGGAGAACTTGCAGTTGCTCTTTGTATGAGGAAATTGTGATTGAACTTTCAAGCACAAGCGCTGCTGAGCCAAGCGCCGCGTTGAAAATGCGAACACCTCTCGCAAGCCCGAACTAAAAATGTCCAGAAGGAAACGCGAAATACGGACTGCAGCATAATCCGCTTGATGGTGGACAACTAACGACACCCAGCGAGTGAATGCAAAACTACCCGCGGAAAAAAAGCTCATCGTCTCCCGGGCAGGACGTCGGAGCGCGCTGTTTGAAACCGGTGGAGAATTCGACTTGCGTGCGTTATTATATGTGCCCTCGTAAAAGTCTAAAAGGACACTAAGGTTACGCAATGAATTAGCACAGACTGATAATTTATACTGTGAAAACTCCCGTGTCGTTAGTTTCACCAGCCGAGTACCTTAGCCACTAGACCCGCCACGGTGGTCTAGTGGCTAAGGTACTCGGCTGCTGACCCGCAGGTCGCGGGATCAAATCCCGACTGTGGCGGCTGCATTTCCGATGGAGGCGGAAATGTTGTAGGCCCGTGTACTCAGATTTGGGTGCACGTTAAAAAACTCCAGGTGGTCAAAAATTTCCGGAGCCCTCCACTACGGCGTCTCTCATAATCATATGGTGGTTTTGGGACGTTAAAACCCGCAAATCAATCAGTTTCACCACCATAGGTTTCGTTATAGCAGAAAAAATCAATGTCAAACGTCGCTTTTTTTTTAAATTCCCGCTGAAATTTCCGTTGGTGATGTCGCGGATTTCAAAGTTTCTTTTTTTTTTGGGGGGGGGGGTGGCGGCATTGGCTCAACGAATTTTTTTTTTTTTAACCTCATGTATGTCAAGCCTCTCTGGTTCCCGCAAAAGACAGTGCACTTGCATTCAACCTATCGGGATCTGCGTGTGCCACAGTGGACGTAGCCAAAATTTATGACGTCACGGCGACTGGTGCGAGAAATTGCAGATAACGTCGCCATCGCATTCAGTTTTTTGCACGTTTTTCTCGCTTACCAAGCGTCTCTTCGCAGAAAACGTCGGTTATTGGTATCGTGAAAGAGCAATTCCCGAATGCGAGAAAAAGCGTTATTCGGTGAGTGACCCTTTTAAAAATCTGCATTCATTTAGCCCAGTATGAAACTATACAATAAGTATAAAAATTGACGTTTGTCGCGCAATACGTACGTTTGACAATTATTACACTGTGAAAAGGATCATTCATACATTCATAAATGTTATCTCATATCGGCACGTTTGGTGGAAGTAGAATGTTATGACCGATTGCACAACATAGCAACGCGTTTCCGCTCTGAATATTTACGCGCGAAACCGGCGACGGGTGAACAAACCGTGGCATTCGATGATAAGCATAGGCGCACGCAGGTTTTTCCACTCGGGGGAGCCAAGCGTGACCACCTGCAGTGATGAAGCTTGCGAATACGATTTTGAAAGATACGAAACGTTTAAACGTAATTCTAAAGCGATAGCTTCTCATAAGAGCGTCGACACACGCAGTTGATCATGACAACGGAACATGCCGTGAGGACAGCGCAAATTGCTGTAGTCACGACGCGACCTTCATCCCTGCGAGTACAACAGATTACAGATACAGATGCGCAACAGACAAGCGAATGGCAGCTAACGTTGCCACTTGAGAGAACTTTTCCACGTCTCGTGCATGCGTAATTTCTGAAGGGGATTTGATGTCAGGTTTCGACAAGCATATCCGTATACTGATCTCCATAACGACTGAAACCTGTAATCTGATGTCGATTCTCATATGTAGAGTTCTTGTTGCACGGTTATTTTTTCAACACACAGTGACTGAACGGAGTTTCAGGACAAAAATTCTTGATAGTACTCACATGTGTGACACACTTATTAAAAAAAAATTAAAAGGCAACGAAGCCAGTCGTGTCCGGTTCGGGCCTCTAGCCAGATGTCCGCGGGCACGTGTTTGATGCCCCTGGGGTGGGGATTTGAAACCTAGACCTTCTAATCTGGTAGCTATCACATACTCGACGTTATGGGCGTGCATGTGGGTATACCGTAGGCCTTTGGCGCGAGATGTAAACATTTCTATAACGTTGTTGAAATCAGCAGGGCGTCGGACGCGTATTTCTAGCGCCGTGTATTCGGGTCCCACGAACGGAAGGAGTGTTTTTTTTTTTTTCACTTTAAGTCATTTCAATTTGCTTCATGATTACTGCTGTACGACTAAGACGTAAAATTGTCCCTGTACTTCGTTTGGCCGTTCGTTGGATTCGTTTGGCTCCATTCGTTGTGATGATTAGGACTGCCTTGTCATACCATCGTCATCATAGGCCAACGCGCCATCTTTGCCGTCACCCTTTTACCGCTGTTTCTAGCCACGCCGCATCCCGCAAGACTTTGGCTTGAGGATGTCTACACCACTGATTTAGACAGTCATCCCATCATGGTTCCTGCCCCTTAGGGTTATGTGTATATAACGAACACTTTGAAGGCCACAGCGTCGCCTGGTCTATTGTTCAAGAAGCACTCTGACGCTTCCAAATCTTGACTCGAATATGTTCACAATATAAAGAAAGCGCGAACCTGGTACCCGTTCAAGGAATGGCTCATATGAGAACAGAAAAGACGTTTTTACTTAATTTCTTTTACGTTTTAAGCAACTAAACTTTTATTTTGATTGGTGCATCTCGAACAGGAACATCTTGAATCGATGCGCATTTTGCCTTGAATATAACAGAGCGCGTAATCCAGGAATCTCTTTGTTACTTTTCCTAAACTTCACGAAGACAAATGCTTCGCGATCTTCTTCCACAAGTCTTGTGAAGGTTTACGACATTGACAAGCATGACCCCATACCTTTGACGGCCAGGTAGGCGGAGAATTCTTCGCTTCCGACCGCGTTCCTAGCGACACAGGTGTAGTTTCCGCTGTCTTCAGCCGCTAGGTCGACTATGCTCAGCGCCGACAGGGGTCCTCCCTTGTGCGAAGCCACCGTCAGGGTCTCTGTAGGTTGCACTGGCACGCCGTTCTTCCTCCACGTGAGTTCGAACGGGCCCGAACTTCCTTTTTTCACGACGCAGTTCACGGCGACCGTGTCGCCGGGAGAAAGGTTGGCCGGAAACCTAAACTCCCTGATCTTCGGCGGTTCTGGAACGAAGCCGGTCATTAAAGCGCGCTGCGCCACCGAAGCCCGTATTTTAAAACGAAGTTCTACTCGACCCGACGCTTGCTCGTCTGAAACTAGTGTGTCGCCACTAGGCTGGAGTTGTCAGACTGGGCATGCGAACACGGACAGCACGCGAAGTCAAGACACCACAAACGCCATGATGCCTTGACTTGACCAAGCGTCCTGATAAGGTCCTTTAGCATGGAGTTGTCAGTGTTATTCAGTTCTGAAACCTCGGATAACTTGAGAATTCAGATTAAGCTTGAATGCCGACCCATATCGTTCCATTAGTTGCCCCGAATGTGCCTACAAAGGTGAAACTATAGCATAGCAACAGGCCAGTAGTTTCGCTGACGCTGGCTGTCTATGCACAGACCCAAAAGGCAGTCGAAGAAATTGATTCGTATGCCTCATGCACTCGACAGTCGAATTGGAGGCGAAGCGTGAATTTGAGTCAAGGCACGCTTGTGAACGCGACAGGAATATTCGCTTTTATAGCGCCCATGAAAGTCTTATAGCACTTGGCGAAAGTCTGTGAAGCGAAGTATCATTATATTCTTCAATAGTTATGAAATTCTTGCTCACATTGTTTGAGAACTTGCTGCCTAACCACTAAAGCGCATGTTAAACCGAACAATGTGCTTTGTATGCATGCATTGGCTGTTTAGGCATAGGTGCTGTGCACCTTGAAGCCAGCGTGAAGTATACACAGTGTCTTTAAACAAAACGCATTGATTTCATTTTGGCTTGAAGTGTGCAAATGTTTTAATGTAGTCAGCGTGCGCTAATCATAGATCACATAACAATTGCAGGAACGTGCTTCTGCATAACAAGTCTTTCTAGCATACGATACAGTTGCGTCATTCACTACTCTGGCGGCATATTTAAAAAAATGAAAACTGCACTAAGTGGACGTAAGCAAATCAACTACCAACGTTACATACCTGAACTTTGCACGAAGTAACTCGCCGACAAAGCAACAAGGAACCCCACGACTCCACGACGGAGCAGTGCACATTGGAGCATGATCGCAGTGTATCACAAGAGCGCCCAGTCGATTTTGCAGAGCAGCGAGCTGCCCGAAGCGTCCGTTGAAAACGACTCACTTGGAACGAACTGGAACACCCGTAAGTAAAGCGCGGCAGCTGGGCATTTAAGAAAATCTCACTTGCGGGCAACTAGCGTCACCTGCCGCCGGTACTGCAAGCCATTAGCGAAAGGGAGCGCTCGATTTGAATTTAACTTGAAGGAGTGAAAGCGCGAGCTTCAAAAGAAATTTCTTTCGATGTGTCCTAAAAATCGGCGACGATTGCAACAGCAACAAGTGGCAATATGTAGTTAAGGAAAGCAGTGTAATCTTAAGGGCTTGCTTAATATTACGCTAATATGTCGCTATTACGATATTTTCGAGGGTTTCTGCGGATATGCACTGTACAACTGATGATGATAAGGCGTTCCAATCGTGGCAGGAATGAATTTGCGTATGCGACGATAAGTAGTTGTGGCACAATGAACATAAGTCGTGCTTTGCCTGAAATTTCGCTTTAGATGATGCTATAGGTACGGTGCAATGTCAACGGTTAAATTGGTGTTTGGAAAGTAAAAAGAGAAATTTAAGTCTTGCTACTACGCGCCGTTGTAATAACGGTGGTGGCATGGGTAGTTTCAGCATCGCTGTTACTGAGTCAGTCGATGAATATTTGGAGAGACAATGCACTGGATCGCGCATTCGAAATTCAGTCAAGGGCGTCCTTACTTGGCTTTCGCTTGACGTTGAAGGCAACGCTTCTCCTTCATTGATTTAATAAATAAGAATAATAAAGACGAAATAACAACGAAGCATTCCCAAATCATACGCAATCACGCAACATTCACGTGAAACCCCCACCACTCTGCGACGCATTTACTCGAGTTGTACCCGTGGGAAGTTGTGGGCGGCGATTTTTTTTTTCGTCTGTCAGTTCTCATTCATATGATTTAAATATTTCTAACAGCAACGAGTGGAATATCTAGTTGAATATTTCAAGAAAGAGAGAGGTAATCAGTGAGAATGAAAGACAGATGCAGGAAAGGGGGGGGGGGGTGCAGTCACATTCATATTGGCCCGCGTGATGGGTGGGCGCCGAAGGCTCACCACAACGCCCCCTCCGCTCACCAAGTTAATGTACAGGGCAGCATACTTTGAGCCCCTCCTCTCCTTAGCCCCCCCCCCCCCTTCTTGTGCACGTCAGATTGATTCGGCTGAGAAGAGCGTGGTTCGATTTTCAGGGGCAGAGCTAGAGAAGTTACACGGCGCAGTCTTCAACTATTGCCGCGAAAACATGTCTAATTCATCAGTAGGGTTTCTTGCGTTGGTAGAGATCCTCGACAGAGATAAGTCGTAACGGATATGCTTAGGAGGCGGTGAATATGTAACCGGGACAGTTGGTCCTTGATGCAAAATCACTACGCGGTATTAAGATAAATAGCACAATTTACAGTGCTTCGTGAGCTGTGAATTCGGTGCGTATATAGCAATTGTATGCAGTAGAGTGAACATATGCAGCCACTGACCACAGCTTCAGAGCATTCGCGAAGCCACTATTTCATTCCATTCAGTTTTCTCAGAAACGACACGACAGCTGTACCTTCCACGTTGGAGTGTACAACCGTTACAATTTTGTTCGCGTAAGAACCAACGACAGGTGAATGTACAACGATATTCACGTCGACAGGCATCCACCGCTGCTAGAGACACCTGAAGTTTCTTGCATGTTTGTGCCCCATTTCCCTGTCCATTCCCACTCAAAAAAGTTTTCATGAGGCGGCTTGTATAAACTGTGTAAGTGTTGCCGTGTTCCCGCCAATGATCTTTCCCGCCCTTGAAGTGCAAGTGTTAGTCCTTGCCATCCCTAGTACAGTGACGAGCATTTTGCCTATTCAACTGGTCGCACCCAGATGCATGAACGAGGGTTTTATCTATAGGTCAACGGTGTCTGTGTTCGCCGGGACCTGTTCGTTAATGCACGCAGCTGGCGGCCATATGGAGTTTCAGCGCTAAGTCCCGGAGGTTTTGGGGTGTTTTCGTGCCTTTGACAAGACTCCAAATCACTGCCGAGTTTTCGAAGAAAAGACAGTGTTTCGGTGCGCTCGGTGTGCTGTTCTCATCGTCAACACAAAATGGAAAGTAATAGGATATTCGGTGACGTAGGATGTGGGTCCATTAAGACGCGTTTTTGTAAATAATGCGAGGACTTGCGATATTCTAATATTTAGATGCGCTTCGATTTCTTCAGATGTTGCGCCTAGCGACCACATTTCAGTCGCCAGAAAAGCAGGCAGCTAAGAAACAAGAACAGAAACAAAAGTCAATCGGTAAGTGACACGCACCAATCGATTTAACACCACCATCCTAATGAAATTAAAACTTGTTGCGCCTTTGTGTAGCGTGGTGCGGACTCGGGCCATCCGAGTCCCCGGAGAGGACGAGTAGAGAAGCCGGAGAAGGAGAAAAAAATGTTTATATACAGTATTTACATGGTAGCGTGGTACAACATGAAAAGAGAATCACACACGAGCGCCTCTGCGCTAGCGTTTTTATACATCGTCCGCCTTCCCAAGATCCCTTGCAAAGATAATTTATGCGCAGGATACTCCAATGAGATCGTCGTCTTCCTCTCCGGCCCCGAAGAGGGAAAGCCAAACACCGCCTCCCTCTGAACCTAGGAAAGGGGGCAAGGCATGCCCAGTTCGCTGTTTGGTGAGGGAGACCCCACGCGCCAGCGTGGCACCACAGTGAGATGACGTGGAATCCCATGCGCAAAGTCGCTCCCTGATGCAGCCAGGTTGACTCAAGCAAGGCAGAATACCCCGTACAGCTGCTGGGTCGACGCTGCTTCGGAGTGTTGCTCTCGGCGGCTGACAAAAGCTTGGCCAACGACTTTTGTGTCAAGAGGAGCCGGCGACGTGGTTTTTCCCGATTGTCCGCGTCCGTCGCCGTCCCGGTGCAGGGTTGACTCATCAACAGCTGCCAGGTGCCAGCAGGCCGCGAAGACCACGTGGAACTTGGGCGAGGCACAACAGCACCCCCGCCGCCAGATGATACATCGGGAGGTCGAGTTGTTCCATGCAGCTCGGCCGGGTCGATGTCGGCGACGTTCCGGCAAGGCTCTTGCTTTCTCGAAGGGCCTGGTCAAACTGGAATGCTCCAAGAGCTGGCCTCTGCGCCCCGCTTCGGTGAAAAGTGGGTGACAAGCTCCAAGAAACGACCTTTGTCAGCCACACACAATGCGACAAGCACCGCGTGCACGCCACTCTCATCGCCAGGCCTTAGATTTTACAAAGCAAACATCTTATCTTAATAACTTAAGCTCAAGGAAACAATGTGCATACCAATCGGGACAAGTGTCCAGTAACTCTTTCATACGTAATTCCATTTGGAATCGAGATAACATTATAATCAAGCTAAACAAGCAAACTGTAGAGCTCGGGACAACGAGGGAGTCAGTAAAAAATTTCTCTATGCCCTCACTGTAACACATTGAAAGAAAAAAAAAAGAGTACACATAAACTAGGTAAAGGTAAACAAAAAAAATCAAACAAACCTTCCGCGTCTTTTGACGAGTCAAAACGCTCGACTTAGGGCGTCTGCATTTGTATGAAGGCCACCTCTCTTGTAGCGCACCTTGAAATTGTGCTGCTGCAGTGCTATGCTCCATCTGAGCAAACGACCATTCTTAGGTGACATTTGGTGTAACCAGGTTAGTGGAGAGTGATCAGTTTCTATAATAAACTTAGAGCCAGCAACATAGCAGCCTAGTTTTTGTACGGCCCAAACAATGCAAGCACATTCTTTTTCCGAAGTGCTATAAGCCTCTTCCCTGCTGCTCAATTTGCGACTCAAATACAAAACCGGCCGCTCCTCTCCACTCTGGTCCGTCTGACATAGCACTGCTCCTAAACCGCGTTCGCTTGCATCACACTGAATAGTGAAAGGTTTTGCAAAATCCGGTGCCCTCAAGACGGGTTTCTCACTCAATGCGTGCTTCAGCTTCTGAAAAGCGTCTTCCTTTTTAGAGTCCCATTGAATGTTCACAGGTTCGGTCTTGCGTAAACTATCTGTCAAAGGGCTGGCAATCTCGGAGTAATTCGGGACGTAATGCTGATAGTAACCTGTGAGGCCGAGGAATGCTCTCATCTCGGTCTTAGTGCTGGGACGACGATAACCGACCACCGCGGCTACCTTGAGTTCGGACGGTCGACGACGCCCATTTCCTACAATGTGCCCTAAATAGCTTACTTCAGCACAGCCCAAATGACATTTCTCTCTCTTTACCGTAAGACCTGCATTTTTGATCCGTTCCAAAACCATCCGAAGGTGTTCAACATGGTCTTCCCATTTGTCCGAAAATATCGCCACATCGTCTAGGTAAGGCAGCGCAAATTTCTCGAGCCCGTGGAGAACCTTATCCATCAGGCGGCTGAAACAATACGGCGCGTTCTTGAGCCCAAAGCTCATCATCAAAGGACGAAAAGTGCCCAGGGGTGAGATAAAAGCAGCGTATCGACTCGCGCGCTCTGTCAAAGGGACCTGCCAATACCCCCTAACAAGGTCTAACGTAGAAATGTATTTCGCCTTAGACACTGTCTCTACCCTCTCTTCAATGTTAGGAATAGGGTAAGTCTGGTCGATTGTTACAGAGTTCAGGCGGCGATAGTCCACGCATGGCCTTGGATCACGGCCCGGAATCTCAACCAAAATCAAAGGCGAGGTGAAATCACTGTCTGCTTCGATGATAACACCTAGGTCGATCATGCGGCGAATTTCGGCCTCTAGTATCTCTCTCTGTCTAGGTGACACCCGATACGGCTTACAGCTGATCGGCTTGTTAACCGTCAGCTCAATGTCGTGCTTAATCACATCCGTTTTGCCTGGCTTCTCGGAGAAAACGGTAGCGAATTCCTGTACTAAAAGCTCTAAATCTTCCTCTTGAGCCTTACTTAGGGTGTTCCCTGTGTCTACCCTATCTGACAATGTGCTGCTGACCGTGCCATCGGAAAGACAAAGGATTTCCGCGCCCTCGTCCTCAGGAACATTGAGTGCAAGGTTTACTACTGCTTTTCGTCGCATGTAGGGTTTCATTAGGTTACTGTGATACACTTTGGGGCATTTCCGGCCCCACTTTACCTCGTAGTTGGTGTCTGAAAGCACTGACATCACTGTCGCTGGTCCCTCCCATTGTACGTCCAGCTTGTTTTTTCTTGAAGGGCACAACAGCATCACCTCATCGCCCACTCTAAAGACTCGCTTTCGAGCTGACTTATCGTAACGGGCCTTGGAAAGCGCCTGTGCTGCGCGCATGTTGCTCTCCACCACTTCGCGTGTAGTCCCCAGTCGCCCCAATAAATCCAGTACATAGGAAACCACATTAGGGTCCTCCCCATATCCAGTCCATGACTCTCGTATCAAGTGCAGCGGACCTCTCAAGTTCCTGCCGTAGACAAGTTCAGCCGGACTAAAACCCGTACTCTCGTGTGGGGCCGACCTCAGAGAAAACATCGCAGCTGGTATACACCCCTCCCAGTCACTTTTATGCTCAAAGCACAAAGCTCGCAAAACGCGTTTCATGACCGAGTGCATGCGTTCCACAGGGTTCGACTGTGGATGGTGAATAGAGCTATGCGCGATTTTTATCCCGCAGCGTTCTAGGAATGTAGTCGTAAGGCAGCTTGTGAACACACTTCCGTTGTCACACTGTATCTCCGAGGGAAAACCCACCCGAGAAAAAATAGACAACAATGCGTCCACCACGCATACTGAACTCAACTCTTTCAGTGCGATTGCCTCCGGGAACTTGGTGGCAACGCACAGCGCGGTCAGGACGTACCGATATCCTGATTTAGATGGAGGCAGAGGCCCCACGATGTCAATCACGAGCCGACGGAAGGGTTCTGTGATTATTGGCACTAGTTTCATTGGTGCCTTCCATTTGTCTGTTGATTTTCCTATCCGCTGACAAGTGTCGCATTCACGGACAAACATCTCTACATCCTTCCAGCACCCGGGCCAGTAGAACTCCTGAGCCAGCTTAGCTTTCGTTTTCTTTATACCTAAGTGGCCCGCCCAGGCGTTGCTGTGGGCCAGGTCGAGAATGTTCCGCCGGTATTTTAGTGGAACTACCACTTGGTTGTAGACCCGCCCTTTAGCGTTCTCATACCTGCGATGCAACACCTCGTTTTGGGTGTAGAACGAAACGTTCTTTCTAGAGTTACCTTCCTTATGTATGGCATCTAGCAGCATAGAGAGTGCGAGATCCGCCTTTTGATCGACCACTAGCGTTGCGCGGTCGGTTCTGGCTAGCTCACACCAACTGGTGGACGCGGGTGTTAACACCGAGCCTGTCACCAAGTCCTCGTTTTCGGGCGTTAGAGATATTTCCTCGCTGTTGTCGACCATAGCCCCAGTTTCCGTCTCGACAACTCGCATGGCAGACTCATTTTCCGTCGCAACTACCTCAGGTTTTCCTACACTGCCCTCGGACGTCTGTTCCCCAGAGGGTGAGCTGCTCAGCTGTTGCGTCAGCTCGCGCGCCTTCGAACGGGTAAGGGCCATGCAAGCTATTTCGGTGGCAAATGATTCTCCACGTGTTTTTAACATTTCCTCAGACTTATTTGAAAATAGGTAAGGGAAGTGCTCCGGAAGGTTGGCTGAAATTGCTGCTTCCGTAAACAATTGGCCGAAAGGGCCCTCGATTACAACCCTCGCTATCGGTAGGCAGACGCTTTGCTTTTCTGCCACTTGCCGAATCCAGGCACACTCTCCTATATAGTCTTCGGAAGATACGCAACTTGGATGCGCTACATCCATTGTGGCCGCCGAGTCCCTCAATACCCTACACATTCGGCCGTTCACTGAGAGTGTCCTCATGTAAGGCTTCAACAGCTTTAAGCTATCCTCTGACTCCTGAATTGTGGCAAATGCCATGTGCCTCTTACAGCTCCTGGCCATGTGGCCCTTTTCTCCGCAGCTGTAGCAAACAACTGGCTTCCGCGCTTCTAACGCATGCGCTATGTCACCAGGCGCCTTTGAACCTGATGAAGGTGCCGCCTTAGTCCCCTCACTGTCCTTTCCCTGCTGACTGTCTAATAACTTGGAATTCTCGGGTTTCCAGTTATTTCTTGCAAACCTCTTGCGTCCCTGGTTTCCCGACCAGCTTTCTACCTTTTCATTTTTTTCCGAAGTTCGTGGTGTACTGCGGAGACTACGGCGTGAGCAGTAATCTTCGGCGAGTTCTGCTGCCCTGTTCATGTCTACGTCTTTCATCCTATCCTGCACCCAAAGCCTTACCTCCTCGGGAATTCCCCGGTAAAACTGCTCAAGTACCATCAACTCAATGACCTTGTCATGGTTGCCATAGACTTGCGCGCTTTTGAGCCACTCTTCAAAGTTGGCTCTAATTTGGTAGGCATAGTCTGAATGAGATTCGTTGCCCCTCTTAGAGTGCCTGAACCGCAGGCGGAAAGCCTCTGTCGATAGGCGACATTTTCGTAGCAATGCAGCCTTTACCCTGTCATACACCTCGGAGTCCTCTTTATTCATTCTTGCGATAACATCGGACACTTCGCCTGGTAGTACGCATATCAGTTTTTGTGGCCAAGTCTCCCTACTAAACCCTGCATTTTCGCATGCTCGCTCAAAATGCACGAGGTATAATGCAATGTCGTCACCCGCCTTGAAGGTGTGGATTAGATCCTTTATCTTTGATTCTCCACCCCCTGAATTTCGATTTCCCACGGACATACGAAGCTCCAGTTCTTTCAGACGGATTTCATGTTCTTTATCCTCGCGATCCCTCCTTATTTCCTCCTCTCTCTGTTCACGGGCTAAGCGCTCACGCTCCTCTTTCTTTGCCAAAATGGTTTCTCTGGCCTCAATGGCCTCTTCTAAACTCACTTCCTCTTTTCCCAAGTGCTCCAAAATTTGTTGTTTTCTTTTAACCGAGCCGACCGAAATATTCAGCTCCTGACAAATTTCGAGGAGTTCTTGGACCTTAAACTTCTCCATCTTAGATATGCACACCGTTTCTCTTCTAAGGTAATTTTGCCCACGAGCCACCCAATTCTTGGTCTGCGAATCAAAATTTACCACAATCACCCTACCACGTTACCGACCATCTGCGCTAACGAGTCTGGCGAAAAGAAGAGCAAACACGCGGCACTCACCACTTCGATGCAGCCGACGCAGGCGAATCCCATAAGCTGCCAGCCACTGTTGCGCCTTTGGGTAGCGTGGTGCGGACTCGGGCCATCCGAGTCCCCGGAGAGGACGAGTAGAGAAGCCGGAGAAGGAGAAAAAAATGTTTATATACAGTATTTACATGGTAGCGTGGTACAACATGAAAAGAGAATCACACACGAGCGCCTCTGCGCTAGCGTTTTTATACATCGTCCGCCTTCCCAAGATCCCTTGCAAAGATAATTTATGCGCAGGATACTCCAATGAGATCGTCGTCTTCCTCTCCGGCCCCGAAGAGGGAAAGCCAAACACCGCCTCCCTCTGAACCTAGGAAAGGGGGCAAGGCATGCCCAGTTCGCTGTTTGGTGAGGGAGACCCCACGCGCCAGCGTGGCACCACAGTGAGATGACGTGGAATCCCATGCGCAAAGTCGCTCCCTGATGCAGCCAGGTTGACTCAAGCAAGGCAGAATACCCCGTACAGCTGCTGGGTCGACGCTGCTTCGGAGTGTTGCTCTCGGCGGCTGACAAAAGCTTGGCCAACGACTTTTGTGTCAAGAGGAGCCGGCGACGTGGTTTTTCCCGATTGTCCGCGTCCGTCGCCGTCCCGGTGCAGGGTTGACTCATCAACAGCTGCCAGGTGCCAGCAGGCCGCGAAGACCACGTGGAACTTGGGCGAGGCACAACAAACTATACATCCACTGAACACGGAATTCGATAGTGTGTGTGATTTATTCCTTATCCCACAAAGCTTCCAAGTATTTCTTGCTTCTGAAGAACGCATGACACACGCGATCTTAGGTTTACATCAAGCCACTTGTTCCAGCGAGCATCCAGCGATGCCTCTCTGTGAACACCTCCATGCCATTCAGAAAACTCATGATAAATTTAGCGATGTTATAAATCGGCAGTAGGCATCCCGTGATATACTCTACAAGCGCGGAGTGATCGATAAGGCTTATGATTGCAGGTCGCTATTTCATATCACTGTTTCTGCATTCATGTATTTTGGAGGGACAGCCCAAGAAGTATCCGTACTGGGACAAAACTTTACCTTGTACCACTAGCGCTGCCGTGAAGCTGTCGCTGCCGATGTCGTTGCTGGCCACGCAGGTGTAGTTTCCGACGTCTTCGGGACGCAGGTCGGCAATCACCAGGGCCGCTGTACCTTTGAAATGAGCGGTCACAGAGATACGTTCGCTGTTCTCAATTTCCTTGCCGTCCTTGAGCCACGTCATGCGATGAGGGCCCGTCGCGGCACTTCTTACGGCGCAGCTGACGAGTACCTGTTCGCCCAGTGTGACTTCCGGTGGGAATGCAAACTGCCTGAGCTTCGGCGACGCTGCATGAGGCGGGGTTGAAGGAAAGAACCGGTACAACGTTGAGTGTACCTGAAACGATCACTGACAGTGCGGGAGCGAAGTTTGTTTCCAGCTTACCACTCGCTGTAGCCCGGCATCGTTCGATGACAAGGAGCATCAGAATGGAGGCGAGAGTCATTTTCGCCGCCGGTGTTGTCAGTGCAACGAGCGACTCGCCAAACGTTTGCGTTCGGGCGTTCGTTGGTGCGCTTGTGAGCGTACTGCGGGCGCCGCGATGCGAGCAGACGGCACACGGGCCCGCGCACGGCGCGGCCCGTGAGTAACAATGAGGAGCGAGACGGACAAGTAGCGGCACCTCACAACGAGTACAAGAAGCATATTCGGCCCAAACTCTAATGGAGGGAAGGCCAACTCTCGTTTGAAAGTCGTGCAGCAATTCTTCGGCGAAAGATGACACCGGAAGAAAATACCGAAGTCACAAGTGGGTTTTCTGTCCACTGATCCAAGAAAAAAAAAATGACAGCAGATCCTACACAATGAGCCCAGGAGTCGACGTAACGCGAGATTGTCAGCGGGAACCTCCATACATTGCACTGTTTAGCATTCAGGCGAATCAAGCCAATCACGTCATGACACGTCATTCGCTACCACATGTTCATCATCGTGCATGCGTGAACATTCTAGTATATCTCATGGAAGGCCCGTAGCCAGGAAGTTTTTCATGGGGGGGGGGGGGGGGGGCTTGTTGAAAGCATTGGCTATTTGATAAAAGAATTATTTTCCTCCACAATGGCAGTATGTACGTTATGTTACTTTTTCAAAGCAGATTTATTAATTGTTCAAGGTCACTGCGGTTGCGCAATGCCGACGGCGGTGAGCTTCTACGCGGAACACGGGCACGGGGTGCCGCGTCGGCCGCGTGAGCGACGGAACGCAACCATAGAAGGCTGCGATATAGAATTGTCCGTACAGTGCGGAAATGCAAATATCTCGAAAAACATTGGCACCACAGTCGCTGTAGTCAGTGCATCTAGCACGCGTTCTGTTGCGCTTGCTATACTTTGTCGGTGAGCTGTGAGTCACTGTTTCATACACGGGCGAAATGAGTTCGCCAGCGATATCGCACTGCCACAGTGTTGAGCCCCGTTTTGTTGGTTTCGACCCGTGTGCCACCCGTTCCACGTACTTTTCGAGCTGGAGCGAGAGTCGCGCTCTCTGCTTCACGTTCGCATATAAACAAGAGAGGAGGATTTGCCCAGTTGATATGGCCGACTTCCGGCTTCACCACGGCTTCACGATGAGTGACGTCAGGGCCTCTCCTCAGTTGTTCCCTTCCTCCATGCCCTTTTCTTAGTCAGTACGATACCCCCAGGATCAGCATCGGCAACGCGCTTTGAGCGACGTTGCGTTGATGGAAGTAATCTCGGAGGCCAAAGTCTGTGCCGTGCAGGCCCGCCGGCTCGTGTGTAGGGAATCCAACATTTCCTTGGCATGATTGCCTGTTATATATGATTAGTATTGTGTTTAACAAAGAAAACGAGCTCTCAAATGTACACTTCTTCATGAATGATAACATGCATGACAATGTATAAATGTCATGACCTGACATATATGCTCGTCATACACCCACATCACGCCCATTTTAGTATATATGAAGTTAATGAAACTGACGCGAGAGCACCAAGACTTGTCATATGAGTCATGGCGTGCATGACATGATTCTCATGACACTACCTATCTTTTATCTTCGTCCCACACTCATGTCATGCCATGTCAAGCGGAATAAATGGTATGTGGGGTTTAACCTCCCCGAACCACTTCCCAAATAACTTCCTCTGCTTGGAAATGCAGTGAAAGCTACTTCCATGCTTTATAAACACATGCGTTCTATAGATGTTTCACAATACAACATGAAATATCGCCGCGATATGCGTAGTAGAAGCGTACATTGCCATGGGGCGTCAGATTATCATGATGAAATCGTACTTTAAATCTACTAACCCACTACACAAGGCACACACGCTACTGCACAATCAGGGTCACGTAGTGCATGGGTGCACAGCAAGTTCAAAAATATTTCATACACTAAGTATTTAAAGTACGCACTATGAACAGAATGTCGCTATCGCGTTCAACTAATAAAGGCACTCCTTAAGGGTATCCAAATTTTCATATTAGAGTCTACTACACGGCAAAAGCGGGAACTTTAAACTAGTTAAAGTAACACTTTTTCTTGTCACATTCCTTCGCAATGGTAAAGATCAAGCTCACCAATTAACACAATGGCGCAGCTTATAGCGTAATTGTGTACAATAACTCGCGAACAAAGCGTAAATGATAACAGCGCACGGACAAACGAATTTCTACTGCACGTCTACACTTATATAACCAGTGAGAGTCGACCGAATTACTATGATAGACAATTGAAGCTGTGGCCGAATTTCTAGGATATGTTGTCTGCCCGAGCGTGTGAGACGACGCAACTCTTAACTAGAACATAAGAAGAAATATAGAAGCTATCTATATTTCACAAGACCGCCAAATTGAGGCTTAAATTGGCAAAGGGAAATGCTCAAAACGAACAATTTTAGGTTACTAAATTCAAACTGCATCTTTGGATCACTTACGTATAATTAATTATGCAGCGAAAGGCTAGTGAGAATCTGACGGATGTAGTAAATGCCTCAGCTCTCATCGTCTTACCAATTTCATTTTAGGTTGTACGCATCTACGAACAGCACACATTAGTTTGCGCGAAAATTCTGCCGCCAAATAACGGTATCTGCGGTACCATGTTACCAACTACGTGTGTTACTTTTAACGGTACAATCGAATCGGACACGGCGAAAAAAGAGAAGGGGATATCGGAGAACGTTTTGCGAGTTCGGTGTTCACCGTCACGTGAAGAGATTTCAGTGACTCACCAGACACGGCCAGAGGTACGCTTATGCTCTCCGCCGCATCCCCATAGGAGACGACGCAGGTGTAGTTTCCAATGTCTTCCGGACGGATGTCTCTTATGCCCAAGGTGACGCTGCTCTCTGAAGCCCTGACAAGGGACACCCGACGGTTGAGCGACAGGTCTGCGCCGTTCTCACGAGTCCAGGTGATACGAAGTCGCTCACCGGGCCAGTTAGTTCTGGGCACAAAACAGCTCGCTACGGCATCGTCGCCCAGGCCCAGGCCCGGCGGGAAACCGAGACTGTTCGGCTTAGGAGGGCGGAAGATGGACGACGAAAGAACTGCAGGCAGAATGATCCTCGTGATGACTGTTTTTCTGAACACGGCAGACCGTTGAAAGCCACGTACCTTCTACAGCCGCTGCCGAAGACAAGTCTAAGAGCATCAGGATGCTGACGACCGTCGTCGGTGCAAGAAGATGAGTCCGCTTGGAAAAATTTATTGACAACTTCATGCTTCTTTCGTTTAGTCAAAACTGGCGGCGAGTTACGAATACCCAGGCGAGAACGAGTGCTGAGCACTGAGCGGTCTCTCAATGCAGAAGGTCGTGCAAACTGCTTTGAGAAAGGGCGGTATCGCTTCCTAGGCTGGCGATTTAGGCGCAGGCCTCAGACAACTAGCGCCGCTGTGCAGTCTTTCGGAGAACGAATGAGTGAAGTTAATGGCGCGCAGTTCAACCGTCTAGGAAAGCGCAGTTCTGGGGCGGATACACCCCTACACTGCCTCAAGTCCGCGAGTTAAAGCTTGGCACTATTTGTTAACCTGAAGTAGTACTTAAACTTAATGAGTATATATATACCTGTGACTGCGAGGTGGGCGGAGTACCGATCGCTCCCAGCCACATTGCGGGCCACGCACGTGTAGTTTCCGCTGTCTCGAGCCGAAACGTCCACGATGGAGAGCGTTGAGACGGGGCCTCCCTTAGGTGACGTCACCGTAAGGCTCGCAGTGGGCTCCAAGGAATGGTCGTCCTTCAGCCACAACAGTTCGAACGGGCCCGCGCCACCATTTTTGATCACGCAATTAACGGCCACCGTGTCGCCTGGCGATAGTTTGGCGGGAAATTTGAATTCGTTTATCTTCGGGGCATCTGGAAGGACAAACGCAGGTGTCTGCATAATACCAGGGCGTTTCGTATGCGATAATGTTGATAACTGTTTTTATGTATAGCTAGTAAAGCGTGGTCTAAATTCCACAGAAACAGCGCTTTCTCACGGTTCCGTTCACTGATATTCCAGGTAGAATTCAAGCATATGTGCTTCGTTTAGTAGTAAATTGCCTTCACACACAATTGCTTCTGCAACACAGAATGCGTTCGTAAACATTCCCCCCGCTGTAGTTAAAGTAAAATAACCTGTTTTAAATGAAAAAAATTGGAACTAATGAGCGGAAGACTTTCGCGTGATGTTACGTGTAATTATTCACGTACGTTTGAATTTCGCACCAAAAGCTGATCCCATTTGCTAGGAAAACGCACTAACGCAGGCAGTTTAACAATACAGAAGCCAAGATCGATGAATGAATCGGGAAGCCGGCGTCTTGATCGGCATAACGTTCTCCGTGCGTGCAAAGATCATGTAACGAAATTCGATGAGCACTGTAACATACCTGGTAAGCGGGATTGAACACCTGCCGATGAAGTTACCAGAAGTTCGGCGATGCACCAATACGTCAGAGCAACGTAACTGATCATGTTGACAGTAAAAACTGGCGAACAAGACTAGCGGCGAAACGGAACCAGCGGTACGACTACGTGCACCGCAACCCGAAGCGCAAGGAATGAATAAGCGAGTCTTTGAGCAGCAGGAACCGAGGAATTGATATTGAAGCACCCATGTGGACACGTTGCGCCATCTATCCGCCGAGCGACAGCACAAAAATTGGCGCGAAATACAAACAGGCAGC
Organism: Rhipicephalus microplus; assembly: GCF_043290135.1. Classification (NCBI taxonomy): domain Eukaryota; kingdom Metazoa; phylum Arthropoda; class Arachnida; order Ixodida; family Ixodidae; genus Rhipicephalus; species Rhipicephalus microplus. Next base: position 97,342,818 of record NC_134708.1, read on the forward strand.
ATGTGGCTTTCCCAGTGGCGTTCGCTGTCTCATTGACGAGAGCGAGACCACGTGAGAAATTAACGTAATGGGTTCAGAGCGCATTGACGAGAACGAGACCACGTGAGAAATTAACGTTAATGGGTTCAGAGCGCAAGCGACGAGCGGCGGCAGAGCTGATGCACAGGGATACAAAACAAACCGCGAATTCCTTTCGTCCCGGCCTCTGAGATCCGCATCGGCGGTGCACTCAAGGCAGACTCAACCCGAGGAGTACACAAAGCCCCACGAAGTGTGTGCGAATGCCAATACCAGACACCTATAACAATGACTAGCGTCGCCTATAGATTTTCTGGCTTTATTTTATAACTGCTCTGATGCAACGGGATGGCGCAAAATTAAGGCACGGCCTACTGGTTCGTAGAGTTACCGTATATGCTACCTTTAGTTACCTAAAGGTAGCATATATAGTAACTCTACTGGTTCGCTCTTGAGCAGGTGGGACGCACGAAATACACAGACCAAACAGCATACCAAATAGTATTATCGTAGAATGCGGTAACCTTGAAAAAAATTGTGTGGTTTACATAAGGGTCACGATGGCGTCTCGCCTCAGCACATTCATACATGCAGGACACGCTTCACCGAGCGTGTCCGAAGCTGAGAAGTCATCGAACTGGTAACGTTGGCGTTACCACGCTATGCGAGACTGATAAACGTGGAGGTGTATAATTACGCCGCATTAATTCGTTTTTCGATGCCAGCGACAGTTTTGCGCGGGCGGACACAAGTTGGCATATAGAAATGCATTGACTCACCGTCTGACATGTATGAACATCTACACGATTATGCTATTTTAAACGGGTGATCGCACGACGTCTGTGGACCACCTGTCGTTCATGCCATCTCGAAAAAGTTAGAATGCGCTTTTGTGCAAGTGCTTTTGCGGGCGTTACCGTTGACGACGAGCTGCGCCGTGAAGCTGTCGCTGCCGAAGGCGTTCCTCGCCGTGCACGTGTAGTTGCCCACGTCGTCCGGTTCGAGGCTGGCGATGAGAAGAGTGGCGCTGCCCTTGGTCTGAGACGAAGTGGAGACGCGCCCGGTCTCCGCGACGGTGCGACCGTCCTTCTGCCAGCCGATGGAGTACGAGTCCGAGGTCGATCCTTTCTTGACGGAGCACACGACTATCACTTCCTCGCCCAGAGCGATTTCCGGTGGGAACGAGAACCTCCGAATCGACGGAGGCACTGAAAATGATGTCCCGGTGGACGAATAAGTACCGTGTTAATAAACATCGATGGGCTTTGATCGAGCAGGAAATGAAGCTTACCGTTAGCCGAAGCAACGCGAAGGATCGAACCCAGCAGAACGATTGACAGGTAGTAGTAATTGAAGCCCATCGTAAAACCAGCGTTCGTATCTCGGCGCGCAACTTGCTTTCTGAAACTGGGATGCGCTCTTCAAGCGCCGCCGAAACAGCGCAGTCGGGATTTGTGGACAACTAGCGCCACGTGGTGGGCGTGTGAAGAAATGTTTGCGAGTCCGCTTGGTTTCAGCTGGTTTCACGGTGCAGAGGCGCGCTTCGCTTGAGCGCAGGCAGACGTTTCAAAGGAGAATGCGCTGCTTCATCATCCATCATCATCATCATCATTATGATCTGATAGTTGCTTCTTCACTGAAGTAGAGTCGTATAGTAGGATAAAAAATGCAGTACGTTGGATCCGTCACCACAAAGAAATGCTGCAGTCCCCGCTGCGCGCATCGCTTTTAGGTGGAGCAGAAATCCCCCCGATGTATCGGAAGCATGCCACTGGTTCGTTCTTACGTTCTGTTCGTGCGGTCAAAAGCTAAAGGAGAAATTTGCACGAGCAAAATAAGTTAGGTTCCCGTGCTATTCTTACACCGTGGCCTATACCAGTGTTCGCGTTCATCACAATTATTGAGTGCAGTACTGCACCGGAACTAATTCTTTTGGCAAGAAACAAGCAGTATATGTTTACATTATCCCTTCCTCGGGGCTTCGTTACACTTAAGTTTACGGAATGCCTGTGACACTGTTTTCAGACAAGCGTAACATCGAAACATGAAAATGGCGAAGACAGCACATTTCAGGCTCTTCGTTCGCGAGAGAGCACCTACACGAATTGCGATGCGAAACAAGCCCTTTTGCAATAGGTTATATTATTAATGCAAATCGTCGCTATTTTCAAACTAGTATACGCGAAGATGTGGAATACTTCACCATTTCTGAGAGAATCAACCATTGTGCACTGCTCGCTACTATAGGCACGAAGTGTCGAATATTGTCGCTAATTATCACAACTACTGCTCTTCGTCGGTGTTCTAGTCAGTTCAACATAAACTCCGATGGTTGCTAACCCCCCTTGTCTAGTTGTATGTGTGTGTCAGTTGATTATCGTTATTTAAATTCCCGTTTCACCTGAAATCAGAAGCGGCAAGGTGAGTGCATCCGTGCCGGCGGAGTTCGTGGCCGAGCAGGTGTAGTTGCCGATGTCCTCCACCTGGACGCCGTCGATGCTCAAGGCGGTGCTCGTCGACTTGACAGTGACGACGACACGGTCGGAGTTACGGACGGGCTCGCCCTCTTTGTGCCACGCCAGAGAGTACGGTCCCGCCGAGCCTTTCTTCACGAAGCATGTGGCCACGGTTTCTTCGCCCAGCGAAAGTTCGTTCGGAAACCCAGAGCTCTGTAACCTCGGCACTCCTGGAATGTTGTGCAAAGAGACACTTTTACTGGAGCCGGTGTATTATTCATCGCTATCGCTGAAAAATTGCTCACGGCTCGCGATATTATTGAATGTTGAGCCCCATTTCAGGTAACTGACACTCGTATTGTTCACGCTAATGCCTGTTATTTTAGTCAGTTAGCTCCCAATAAAGCTGCGTGTGCGCCAAACAATGTAAATACCCCGCATGAAGAGAAAATCGCGACAACCAATACAAGAAAGGAAAAACGCGTTTGAAGCGGTTCCGCGATGGGGACGTCTGTCTGTCTGTCCGTCCGTCCGTCCGTCCGTCCGTCTCTCTCTCTCTCTCCCTCTCTCTCTCTCTCTGTGTATGTGTGTGGTGACAGAGAGAGAGCTTGATGACGTGACCGTTCTCAACTACGACGAAAGCTTTTGTATCGACGCCTAAATTACAGTTCGAAATACGGTTTAAAAAAATGTACGTTTTACGGAAGCGCCATACCTAGTAAGTGTCGATTGACTATATTTGCATCTACTATGTCGCTACATGATAACCAGTCGTGTAACGCCTTCCCTGCTATAGATACATACAAATAATTACGCTTTCTATAACTTCACTTTGAGGAGCCAACGAAAAATGAATTGCACTGGTGTGATGGGAAAATTATGGGCGCTTACCTTGCATTTGAAGCGAACCCGGAGACGATGCGACGATCAAGCACAACGTCACGTACACACCTACGCGAAGCGACATGTCCCAGGGTGGAGCGCCTATTCCACTGAACCAAATCAACCGCTCTGAAGGTCCTCTGTAGCTGAGCTAGGGTGGCTAGAATGGGCTAGCTGAGCGAAGCCGAAAACCGACTTGATAGAGAGAGCGAGCGAGTCCACCGAACCGCCGTCGGACGGACGACTAGCGGCACCTACCGCCGCTTAACGCAATCGGAGCGTCGAGCCTTTTAAATCCCAGCGCGCTTTTTTTTTTACATTGAAGCCAACGTTGGCGTTCCTAAGTATTCATAACGACACCGAGAAATTTTCAAAAACGGCCGGCCGCGATGTTTGTTATGAGAGAGAGAAAGGGATATAATATAAGAACAGCAGAGGCTCGAGAAAGGTATCTGGACGATTTCTGTCGAGGCGTCATGTGTAGCTTTGGCTGCGTCATCAGCCCGGGCGTTGACTTGCATTCCGCAGTTGGTAGGTATCCGATGCAGAACAATGCGGTGATGGAGATCGCAGGGTTTCTTGCATAAGCGTTTGATGTCCATGACGAGTTGGTTCTGAGTGCATGGAGACCGGCAGCGCCGCTCATGATTCAGTAATGATGACCCAGGACTCAACTGTCTGGTCTACAATATAGTTAAAAGGAGCCCGTAGTGCACCCAATTCAGTGGCCCAGTGCTTCAGTGGAAAGGTAGGGAAAACGAATCTCTTGTGGGATGATGCGCGCATATGAACGCATGCGCGGGTATTAGATGTTTTTTTTTTTTTCGTTTCAAATAAGCGTCTTTTTGATGGAGGCGAAAATGCCGTAGGCCCGTGTGCTCATAATTGGGTGCACGTTAGGGAACCTCAGGCGGTCGAAATTTCCGGGGCCCACCACTGCGGCGTCTCTCATAATCGAATGGTGGTTTTCGGATGATAAACCCCACATATCATTCAAATGAACGTCAGTTGCAAGTTTAAGCGCCAGCCCAGTTGTATCTGTTTTGTCTTCGTCGCTGGCGCTTCTCAAGTTGGTGGACCGACTGGCACGAACCAAGGCACTGTTATATAAAGTTCCGCTTACGAGCGTAGCTGGGAAGCAGCGTGCATAGCCCCCCCCCCCCCCCCCACGCATAGAGAGCTTGCTCACACAGTGTCAGTGATATATTTTTATTTTTTTATTGTTATTTGACACGTGGTTTTGAACTTCCACTTCTACTTTCATGACAATGGAGGAGGTGTTGCGAGGTGGCCCTGCTACGGTTTTGCGAATGAAAGGCAAAACAAACCATAGAGCTATAACCGTTCTAAACAAGTTCAGCATTACTGCATGCAAGCGTAGGACAGCTTCAATGGGCTGACACGCGCCGCGGCTATTAAAAAATCTTCGCGGCTGCATTTCACGTGTGTAAAAATTGTGCTCAAAATTGACGTATGTCGCTCTTTTACAGGGGTCTTGCTTATTGAGGATTTGATTAATATGTGGGGTTTAACGTCCCAAAACCACCATACGATTATGAGAGACGCCGTAGGGGAGAGCTCCGGAAATTTCGACCATTTGGGGTTCTTTAACGTGCACTCTAATCTGAGCACACGGGCCTACAACATTCCCGCCTCCATCCGAAATGCAGCCGTCGCAGCCGGGATTGCTTTTTGAGGAGCGAGTACAAGAAATATTAATAATTATTGCTATCTTTGACATTTTTACGGTGACAAAAAAAAAAGTGCCTATCTTTCGCAGTGCATAAACAACAAAGCGTGACTGAAAAAAATTGGGCGGGTTCGAGTTGTGATGTCATATTTTTTTTTCAGCACGAGAACAGTCGAGATTCAGATTATTTGAGTGTTTTTTGTTTTGTAGCTCTTCACAGCTACGACGTGCTATCCGTCTGTCGGCAACGGAACACCGCAGCCGTGGAGCTACCACGGCCGAAATCTTATGACTGCTAACATTTGCAAATAATTTGACTCATTGTTTGTTCAAATATTCGCATAGTCACACGGGCAAAGCAAACTCTCACACTCGTAGCTTCACACGCATAATTTATTTCTTTTTCTATTTCACGGTGGCCGCCTTCCTTTTTAAATTTTTTTACTTCCACTTGGCACGCTTTTAACACGAAGTTATTGCAACGTTATACATGATAGCGCGCAAATATTACTTCGCTGTTTGAAACATGTGTGGTAATACATAGCTATGTGATTCGTCTTGTGCTTGGTTGTCCGTGTCATAATGATCTTTACCATTTTTTTAAATTCCTGAACATAAGTGCAAGGACAACTCATCCTTGTTCCGATGGTGTTGAACTTGAACCCGCGACTTGGAGAGCAGCTACTCCACATATATCGCCGGCATAAGCGTAAGGAGGGGCAGCTCACTATCGGACAAAAACGCTGAGTATTGGTGTCGACTGCTTCTATACTCTGTGTATTATTCCTTCTGCGCCGCGCTCTTTTACCCAGGTCGCTATCTGGTTGGTAAGATGCGTAAACGTGATGATGTATACGTCTCCCCCCCCCCCCCCCCCTTCACCTCTAAGAGGGATCCCGATTACCTCTCAAAAAGTTATTCCATACCAACACAACCCGCACTCCTCCCCGCGTTATACAGCAACAACAGTAGCCTCCTTCCCCACCCTCCTCGGAGTTGCAAGTACCTGGCGGTGAGTTGTGGTCTTCAATTTCGAGAACATCTGAACTCACATCGCCCGGCAGTCGCGTTGTGTCTCGCAAGTAGCAGTTCTTATTGCCGGCGAACTGTGCTGTTGTCGAGCCCATAAAAGAACACGCGTCAAATAAAATAATCTCAGCCGTACCTGTAACAGCGAGGAATGCGGAGAAGCTGTCGCTCCCGGCCGCGTTTCGGGCAACGCAGGTGTAGTTGCCGCTGTCCGATGCAGACACGTCCACGATGGTGAGCGTGGAGACCGGGCCGCCCTTATGCGACATTACCGATGTCCTCGATGAGTCGTGTGTAAGAGGCACACCGTCCTTCCACCACGACAATTCGTACGGACCAGCGCCTCCCTTGGACACTATGCAACCCACGTGGGTGGTGTCTCCGGGAGACAGATTGGCGGGAAATTTGAACTCCTGTATTTTGGGAATGTCTGGAAGTCAAGGTGTAGCAGTCATTCATCTCCCTCATTCTCCATTCGACAGAAGTTTAGTTTGGGAAAAAGATGGCAGTGCATTGCGCATGTTTTGCGAAGGAACGATGCCTTTCGTAGGTCTATGTTGAGTGCATACGGCGTTGGTCAGACGCATATCTTGGCGACGGGCCAAATTTTGCATGGTCAAATAACGAAATTAACATCTAAAAAACGTGTTATGTTGGTGAAACGTCTACGGTAATGAAGTGACTGCACTAAGCATACGCATAGAGAGATTTCGTAGCTTACAGTCGCGAGCCAACGTGCAGCGAACTATCGACACAAACGCGATAACGTGTTTTAGTTTACATCTTACAGTTCTGTGAATTTTTAACAGTTTGCACTTTGAATTGCCACTTGCACGTTATGCGTAGTGGCGTTGTAAAAGCGCCATCTTGCTCTATAGAGAGCCGTTTTAATGGCATGACTGTACTGGCACATGAAACGAAAAAAATAGTACAAGAAACGAAAAATAAAAAAAAAGCTGCAATCATACCTGAAGAGACGATCGAACTGACCACCACTGCAGCTGTCCAGACCAAACTCTGCACGAATTCGTGGGCAAGCATTTTTGTAGAACTCCCAACTGGCGACCGCCAGAAAGACTGCCCAGTCTCACGCAGCGCGCGCTTGCAGCAAAGAGACCGCGAGCGGCAGATGCGTTGAAGACGATCAGTGGACAAGTAGCGCCGCGTATCAGCCTTCAGAACAACCACAAATGGCGCGAAAAAGTGAACGATGAGAGCGAGTTCTGAGTCGCCATTCGCCATATGCATAAACGTGCGTATGGTTCCCCTGTAGGAGGAGTGGGGGGAAGGTTGTGTCTCGCTGGGGCCTAGCGGTCAGGAGACGGGCCGTGACTGCAGCGCGCCACACGCGCTGCGTTAGCCCACCTTGCCAGGGTACGTCCGCTTTGTGTGTTGTGATCGAAGTTACCGCACCGAAGGGTAGTCCCTATGTTGGGTCTCCCCGACTTGTACGCCGGCAAGCAGGCCGCGTCTGTATGGCGCCTGGCGAAGAGCCGCGGTGGCCCCCTTGCTAGGGTGTGGCCGTCTGCCCGAAACAAAACCTCCCCTCCACAAGACCCTGGGGGGGGGGGGGGGGGCATGCCGGGACAGACGTATGGATGATGATGAGTTACGTGAGACTCTGAGACAAAGTGCCTCCGGGCGCCGCGTCTTTTTCCTATCTGACAACGGCGTGGGGGGAGGTTCATCGCAGCGCCCCTCTTCCTATTATTTGAATGTGTGGGAGCGGGTGGGAGTTAGCATACTTTCCGCTTCCCCTTGAGTGACTATGCCCCCCCCCCCTTGCCTCTGGTGGCTGGAGCCGGACCCAGCGACTCATTTTAGAGGGGGGCGGGGGGCGGTCAGCTCAAGTAACACCGAATGGGGGGCGCGGTCATGACTTTGTTGTTTCTACCAGCAGGGAAACCCCTTCATAGCACAAATACTGTAATGTGTGCTCACATTGGTTTCACTAATTTGTCCTTATTGGTGATAGGACCACGAGCACTGAATTGAGGGGGAAGGGTAATGACAGAATTTTTTTCGGGGGGGGGGGAGGCGATCACCCCCCCCCCCCCTGCATTCGCCAATGTCTCGTGGGCACGCCTACGACTAAAGGGGTTGTTCTGGTATAGTAAAAGATTTTTTAAATTGAACGCACTACCGTGAATGACTGACAGAAGAACCTGTTGTGTCACGTAGAGGGCAATTTGTTGATGAATAAATATGATCGATGAGCGCAGGTAAAGGTGAATCAAAATGGAGCAACCCAGGCGATACGGAGACGAACGACACGTACATGTATCCTCTTATGGGTGTCTGCGTTGGCAGTCTCTTACTTCACAAAAATCTAATTTTCTCCCAAATAAGTATTATTGAAATGGAGGCTACGAGATCTAGAGTATATAAACAAAAATAAGAGGGGGGGGGGGGCAGAGTAAACGCAGGAGGGTTGAAAAGGCATCACTGCGTGCATACCGATCACAGCCAACATCTTGCGGGCCAGTACAACGCAGGCCATCAACCAGTACAGTGCACAACAAGTGTATTCGAGCAGCATCCGTTATGTGCTGATAGAAAGAGGAAGGCTTGCGCCGACATCTTTCACGATTACTGTCGCGATGCACTGGTTTTGTACAGCTCTCGGCCAGTGCAGAGCTGCTCAGTCGGCCGAGCGCGCGACAAAGGAGTATCCCAATTGCGATATAACGCGCGCAGTCATGTGACGAATCGCGCGGTCTTTCCAACAGAAAAAAAATAAATTTCATAAAGCAAAGAAGACAGCGAGTAACTCAACATGCGTTCAGTCACCGGATTGTGATTGTGCACCACTGTCGCCCACTTGTCCCTTGCTTTTTCTACTTTAGCGATCGCTGTCGCCTTCCGCGCTCCGGAAGGTAGCGCCATCTTTATTTTCGTGCACCTAGAAGTAATCATATTAAGCCGCCGTGTGTGTTCCTCCTCTTTTGTCGTGTTACTATCTTCTGCCACAAATAAAATAGTTAACTTACGCCAACTAGCGTAATTTTATATTTTGCCACCAACTCGAAAGCACACAAACCAGACTTCGAAGAAAATACTTTTGGGCCAGCTGGTTCGGTGCATTCAATGAAGACATAGCTCACGTCTTGCTGTCTTCCTTGGCCGCCGTGTTTCTAGCGCTGTGGCTTCATTGAATAGACATTGAACCCTTGAAATATATATATTTCCGACACTCAAATCCCTCTTCCTACCTGCACGCGCCCAAGCATGCGACCATCCATCTGCCATTTAGTATCACCCGAAACGTCGTATATAGTTTCGAGTAATCCCTTTGTGCAATGAAGCTAATCGATACGCCATCGAGTTACCGTTGATGATGAGCGGTGCCGTGACGCTGTCGGTCCCGTAGTCGTTGCTGGCGACGCACGTGTAGTTGGCCACGTCTTCGGCTCGTAGGCTCGAGATTCGCAGTGCGGCGCTGGTCTTTGACCTGGCCGTGATGGTGACGCGTTCGCTTTCACGTATCTCCCTGCCGTCTTTTAACCACGTGATGTGGTAAGGTCCTGCTGCGCCTTTCTTCACAAAACAGCCGACCAGTATCTCTTCGCCAAGTGCCACTTCTGAGGGAAACGAGAATTCTCGGAGGTCGGGAGGACCACCAGGAAATAGGCGGGCTGGTCGCTCACAAAGGATCTACGAGTCGCTTTGAGGAAAGCATTCGTAAAAATGAATTTTAGTCGGTCCGTCGATATCTTACCGTTTACATTTGACCGGGTTACAGGAGTTATTGATGGTGAATGTATGGATGTATGGGAGGTGGTTCGCGCTACCTAGCCGGTTTCTTTTGATCAAGGGGTGGTTCACGCTACCTAGCCATAACTCCTAACGATATATTGATTCTATTGGCTGTGGTATACTAAATTTTATTCCTGCCTTGATATTGGCCACCAATCTGATCTGACCATCTTGTTCATTTCGACATGCTTCCAATGTATTTTGAAAAAATCTATCTTGCACAACTGGTTGCCACATCTTCTGGCGTTTTGTCTAATTACTAAACATTAACAAATATCTATAATATCAGCGTTGTTCTTGTGAAAACAAAACAATAAAAGTGCTGTGAGTCAATGATGAAGCAAAGCCCGTGATTATAGCACTAGCTGTATAGCGTTTGGGACAACGTTTGATGCCGTATTGTTTATGCTTAGGGTATTTTTAATAACATTTTTACTTCATACAAGGCACGAGAATATAATCAGGATCTGGTGTCGCTACAAGGGTTGCCAATCACGTACACATCTTTCGTAACTCGCGAGAACGTAAAGGGTAAGAAGTTGACGGAAAACCCAAAATTCCTTAATGCTCAGTATAGCCATAGTTTGCTTACCGATGTCACCAGCAAAGCATAACCCGGCAAGGAGAGACAACCCGCAGAATGGAGCCAAGATCCACATGTTCTTGGGAAAATTACACGATACGTTGCAACGGGAATCCGCCAGCGAACAGTGATACCGTCGAGTTGCACTCTTGAGAGTCGCGCGGGTATACGCCTTCACCGACGAGGAATAAGCGCACAGTCGAAGTCGGCGCGACAGTATATTTGGTTGGATACTTTGACGACCTGGACAACTACGGCCACCTGGTGACGAAGATACCAACCTTATTACGCGCCAATTTCAAAAACGCACTGAGCGCGGCGCGTGATTTTTCTTTCCTACGAGAAAGCTAAGTTTTTGTCAGGTAGTCGTGAAACGACTGCTTAATGTTGCTGCAAGTGTTTGCAAGTAATAGTCAACCTGCAAATCACACATGTAGTACATCCCGTGATTCAACCGCACGATGATAGATGCATGAACTGTAGCTTCAGACGAATCCCGGCTGCGGCGGCTGCATTTCCGATGGAGGCGGAAATGTTGTAGGCCCGTGTAGATTTGGGTGCACGTTAAAGAACTCCAGGTGGTCGAAATTTCCGGAGCCCTTCACTACAGCGTCTCTCATAATCATATGGTGGTTTTGGGACGTTAAACCCCACAAATAAAACAATCAATCAATCAGACAAAGTGCTTGGAACCTGCATTGTAAACGCGACTGCAGGCACACGAAACGAAAGTATGATAATGATTTGTGGGATTTAACGTCCGAAAACCACCAAATCATTATGAGAGACGCCGTTGTGGAGGGCTCCGGAAATTTAGACCACCTGGGGTTTTTTTAACGTACACCCAAATCTGAACACACGGACCTACAGCGTTTTCGCCTCCATCGAAAATGCAGCCGAGACAGCCGGAATTCGATCCCGCGACCTGCGGAACAGCAGCCGAGCACCTTTTACTGGGCCACCGCGGTGAGGCCCAAACGAAAGTATGGTGTGCCTGCAGTCGCGTATACAATACAGGCATAGTATTGCCGTCAATGTGAGATGCGTCGCAACTTGCAATATATTTCGTATATTGCAAATGTGGCATACAGCTTGGGATGCAGTAATACATATCAAGAGGTGTATGCGACCACGAAAACATCGCAATGAACGAGGAACGAGTACGCGCATCCGTCATTTCGTTTAGGTGTTCCGAGCTGTGCATGACGATGTAACAACCAAAAGGCTGTACCTAGCGCAAGCAAAAACAGTCAAGGTCGGTGGATGTGGGATGAGTCTTCGATACCGCCCCCCCCCCTTCTTTTTTTCTTTTTTTTGGTTCTCACATAAAAGCTGCTCGATCCCGTTAAAATCGGAACCTCTTACGTAGCAACGTGAGGTGACATTACAGGAATCAAAAAATGAAAAAAAAAGAAGGAATGGTACGAAAACATACGCATGTTGAAGCATAGAGCCTACGTGTCATATATCCGCAAATCTACTTACAGTACCAACAGTAGTAGCTTTGTCCTTAACTGCAAATTCCTCTGTCTCTTGGACAAACGGACTTCATGAGGGCTTTTCTTTTTGTGCAAGATAGGGAGGGAGAATAGGGGCAATGCGCACATATGAAGCTTAGACTTTCAAAGACACCACTTAATTCACCTGCGACAACCAAAGGCAAGGTCAGGGTGTCGCTTCCTTCGGCGTTCGTTGCGGTGCACGTGTAGTTGGCTACGTCTTCGACTCGGATTCCGTCTATGGCTATAGTTGTTCCCGTCGCCTTGACGCTCGTCTTCACGCGAGCGTTGTCCTTCACCTCTTGACCGTTTCTGTGCCACGTCATCACGTAGGGTCCGTCGGAACCCTTTTTCACAAAACACGATGCCATGGTATCCTCTCCCAAGGAAATATCGCTAGGAAATCCACTGGTTCGCAGTTTCGGTGTGCCTGAAACGCAAATGGTGTGAGGCAAACAGTGTGGCTACTTCTAAGCGCTCAGAAGAACGGCCATCATCCGAACTGAGAATAGTATATTACTGTTCGCAGTTCAATTTACCACATTTACGACGAAGGGCAATGCGGCCGAAAGAAATGACATAACGAATTCGCTAGCTTAACTTTTATATGCCCATCGGTACTTGGGATACACAGACGTGTCGCCGACGACTCGTCATTACTAAAAATTAGAGAAGTCAATGCAAAATAATATATTGATTTCTAAACTAGAACCAAGCAATGGTCATGGGTGTCGTCTGTACGTTGTTTTAACTTTTAGGAGTCATTAATACGATGATTATTGACTACTATTTCTAATCAGCCACTGAATGACCTTTTATGCATAATAACATTATGAATTACACTGTTTTGTACGCAACTTTTCCCTTGCAAAAAAGCTGATAGTGGCGCTTAAAAAAAATACGGACTCGAAAGGCCTGGCGGATACCATACACTTCTATAGCGAACCATGCTGAAGCACTGCTTATAAGTTGGCGCTAGTGGCCGACTTGAAATTTTTCTGGCGCTTGGAATGTTTGTTTAACTGAGGCGCTAAATACAATTTTGTTTAGGCTTTTATTAAAGTGTTCTTTACCTACTCAGTTTGCCTGTTTTGATGCGGAGATCTCTTCTGTGCCCGACTGCTGGTGCAGCGTGTGTCGTTAACGTAAACTTTTACGTGTTCCCCCATCCTTTCCTGTATTTCGACACGTTTTCTCGGAGCCTCGGTTCTCATTTAGGAAATGATCAGGAAATTTTGGCATCAAGGTACGAGCTTTTTGTCAAAGATAAAGTGGCCAACTTGCAAAAAAATTCTGAATGCTGTACTTGTCATTAACTTCCAAGGAGGACAAACAGAACAACGGCTAGTCATTTTGTTCCGCTGATCCACATATGTTTTTGATTCGCCCCCATGAGATAGCCCCAGTATATATAGCTCTTACGGAATAAAGACATTCTTATCGGGATAAGATCCTCGGTGAAGCAAAAAGAAAGAAAGAAAGGCGCATAAGCTAAGTTTCAGTGACGACGCTGTTTCCCCGTAACGGCTTACTGTGACGTCAGACATTTCGACGGCGCCTATTCGTGCCTACATGGCGCATCATAAGAGACAAAGTACGAACTTTGAAGCATGAATGAATAGTTCTAGAGCTATTACTGAACCACTACGGCTTATAAATACGGCAAAGTACTTCAGCAGGCTTGACGTCACACCAACGCACTGGCAAATGGAGTTGAGGTGCGATATTTAAGAAATGAACATTACACTTCCAAATACCCTTCTACAAATCAGGCGATTCCGTTGATAGTAGTGAGAATGGGTTTTCCAGGGGGCTTGTTATTTAGGATGGAAATCAGGTTTATAAACAGTGTTCCTATGCTGCGTTAGGGAGTGGTTCGATTCCAGCACGGGGCCTAGCCCGGCTTGTTGGTTTCGCACATTGGCTGCTTGGAGGTGTAGCAATGAAAGTAATGCTATCTGCAAACACAAAGGGCCAAACTACTTGAATAAATAACATCGTTCATAACTGCCTTATAAAATTGGTGCCCAATGAGCACCACAATAACGAGTAAAGATGTTTAAAACTAAATTCCATTCCCTCACCTGGTCTTTGAGCCTGCGTGCCCGACGCAGCTGCCAGGACAAGAAAAATAAACGTCGTTGTCATCACAACGTACTTCTGATTTGGTTCAACTGAACACGGACTACCGCTCGCGACGGAGGTGTTGACGTTCTTTTCCTCTCAAACGTTTCGCGGACTCGTACAGGCGATAAACGAGCAGTTTCGAAGCGCGGACAACTAGCGGCGTCTCGTGGCAGCTTGGAAAACTGTTGTTCGCGTGGGAATACTTTCACAGCGGGAGCGATTCATTTCAAGTTGCTCGCACGGTTTTACGCCGTGCGTGTTGGCCATGGAGAAGCGCGAACATTCAAAATTTATCGTAGCAATCGCGTGGCTTTTTTATTCGACACGACCCTTTGTTCTCCAACGTTCTGGAGTGCCTAACTGTTCAAACGCTTTTACAGAAAACTATAATTCTTGCAATATACACCTAGAAATACCCTCATGTGGCGACTGCTTCGAATTACTTTTATGTACAAGAAGACCGCAGTAGTGAAAATAAATCAGTCTTCAATCCAATTCTAAAGGATAATATCTGCAGAACTGTTTCCAACGGTGAAATATGTCAGGCGCGCCTCACCTGGGTCACCAACAGATACTACGGATAGATAAGCAATTTAAAAACCTTGGGTACCATTATCACGGTCGGATTCCTTCAAAATAGAACGTGCTGTTTTCATATGGAGTATCCCCCCCCCCCCCCCCCCCCGCCTTAAGCTCCACGGGAACTCTCCTGTTGAAATCGAGAGCGATACGTGTGTCTTTTCACAGTAACTGAGCCGGGGTCGTTTCCTTTTGTTATATGAAACGTGTCCTATACCCCTGTTACACGGCCACCACCGAACTCTGTTAAAATCCATCAACAAAAACTTTCCTAGGGAGTTCGACGGAGATGGCTATTGTTTTCTCTTTCTATGATGAAGATTTCAACTAAAAGTCAGTTTTAAATGCGTATGTTGCCCATGTCATACGGCAATTTTAAAAGCTTTTGACAGAAGCGGCAGGGAGCCCGTTAGGCGCTACAACACCTTCTGCGCGTGCAAGATTTCTCGTCTAATACTTCCGAAAATTTTAATCGTACGTGTGATTATATAAACGATGGCTTATTTACACCGAAACAAGAAAAAATGCACATCATAGTGCAAGTCAATCACGCTGGCTTTAGCCGTTCTCATAATGCATTACTAGAACGTTACTGTGCGATTGCATGTGAAACCTGAACTGTGTGTGCGCTGTACGTGTTATGCGCAATGTGTACCTCCTCTCTGTCTCGCCCCCCTCTCCCCGTGTAGGGTAGCAAACTGGACTTAGTCTAGTTGACCTTCCTACCATTCTGATGTCTTCTTTCTCTTCTCTCTACCACGGGTAGTGAAACGCTGAAATGATTTTCTGTATATAGGTGTTTGTTACTGCCACATTGTATGAAGCTTTCGTATACAAGGACATTCACGTGAGGATACACAAGTCAAAGTTTTTCTCGCATAAAGGCAATAAGTCCTGACTGTTGGGAACGAAGGCGGCCAGCAGGAGCAGATCATTTATGACCGCAGCGGGACCATTTTTTGCCCTTATCCACGAAGCAGTCTCAGTGCTTGTTTAAAATACGACAACAAACAGGGATGTACAGCGGGCCCAATTTTGTATCTATATACTAGACGAAATAAATTGTAGTATAGGCTGAGGCAGGTAAAGCAGCTTTTCAGAAGTACATTTTTGGGGGGTACCAGTTTAACTTCTTGGTGAGTCGTGACTTGGCACGTGTATCACTCTCTTTAAAGGAACACATTTCGGCGCGTCAAGTTAGCGCGTTCCGAACTCCCGTGGAGCACGGTCGAATGCGCTCGAGTGTGACGCCATCGGAGCTTAGCTTAACGGTGATTTCCGCCGACTGCTTCCGGGGGCACGAGAGTGTTACATGGCGAACGTTATGATGCTTGCACGGTGTACAGGAACGAGTGGGGGAAATGGGAAATCGAACGAACTTCATCGGAGGAGAGAGTTGGAGACACGTCATTCTTTCGGAAGCCGTGGTGCAAAGCTTTGTATGGAAAGGTAACGCCCATTTTTAATTGTTGATGCATGTGTGAGGTGGCGACGCACCAAAAAAAGGTGAAAAATGTTCTCTCCTCTCTTTTTTAGTGTGTCGACGCTTGTATAGACATCGAAGAAAAGAAGTGGTGTATGCGGAGTACAGGCACGTCTTCACTTGCCACAACTCCCGTGCCATCTTGACGCACCACAACACGCTATTTTCTAATACTTTTTTTGCTTGTAAAGTAACTCTCGGAAAAGAAGGAGAGCAGATTGGTCAGCGGCATCATTGTGACGCCGTACAAGGAAACGGGTAACATGCATCGTCTAACTGCGAGGCCGCAAACACAATACATTATCGGAAGACATGCACCGCGCTTGGCAAATGGTACAGAAGTATACGCTGCGTTCTAACAGTAATCGGGGAATGCCGCCGCTGAACAAGCCAACGTCTGTTAGAAAAAAAAAGCGTGGTATTAAATGAATGGAGTGGAATGGCCATTTTCAGGAGTGGGCTTACGCAACGAGTACTTGAGATGCGCATGTAACTCCGAGTGCAGTGTAGTAGCGTTATGTAAGCGAACACTGGTGCTCTCTCTAAAAAAAAAAGTCATTTAAAGTTTTTTCATTTCATTCCATTCCATTTGACTCTTTTCTGAGGGTTTTGGCCTGTCACTTATATGACCTCCACTAATTGAAGAGGCATGTTTTTTTGTGGGTTCCCCGACTTCCAGGAGAAAGTATATATAATGATCTACAAAAGAGAGTTGACGCGTATTTTAAAGAGAGTCATGTGCGTGACAAGCAACAACTCTCAAAAGAGAGTCACAGGACTCTTCTTTTTTTTTTGTTCTAGAGTGTATGTAAAGCATGTGCAAGTCGTCTGGATTTGAACTACAGAATAACACGTGTTCCTGCATGACTCACGCATCTCAACACACTCAAACGTAACGGACAACCGTCCGTTTACCGTGGACGAGCGGTGCCCTGACGCTGTCGCTTCCGAAGGCATAGCGGGCGGTGCACGTGTAGTTCCCGACGTCCTTGTCTAGGACGCTGACGATCCGCAACGTCGCGCTGCCTTCGCCTTGTGCGGTAGTCGAAACACGCTCGCATTCGTTCACTTTGCGATCGCCCTCGCGCCATCGAATGTAGTAGGGTCCCGAGGTTCCCTTCCTGACGACGTAGCCGATAATGATCTTTCTCTGAGCGACACTTCCTCGGGGAACGCGAATTCCCGTAGCTTGGAAAGACCCGAGAAAGGGTGTCTGGGCTTGTATCTTAATTCCATGTACTCGACCATCAGTCATGTACTAACGGCGTAAAATAAAACTCGAACAGCGCCAAGCCTTCGCAATGGCATTGTGCGTGCACTATATGCAATTGCAAAGCCTTATTGTTGTTCGGGTTCATTTGACGTCTATAGTGCACGTGTTCCTGAAGGGTTTTACCTGCATCCGCTTGAGTCCATGTTGCTTGAAGGATGATGCATATCAGCGCTAGTAACCATCAGGGTCGTTCACGCATCATTAGGAACTCTCTTTTCATCTGGTGACGTTGTGAGAAGCTGGTATGATCTTGTTAACAAACGCGACCTTATTTTCTCTCGTGTTGACAGATGCACGTCACGGAAACCTCCATCAGCATTGACGCTTAAACACTGACTGGACGCCTGACGCCACTTGCGAGTCGAGCCCAGCAACGCCGATTGCTTTGGGAGCGTGCGTGACTCCGGCATAGACGACCAGCGACACCTGGTGATGTCATCTGCAACCATGCGGTAAGTGTGCAGTCAAATTGTGGAGGCGCGAACTGCATGTGGAGGCTGGAGGATATTTCTGAGGCACTTGTGAGTGATGCTTCGATGAGTGACGCTGAGCACCTCCCACTATTGTAACGACGTAGGTTAGATGAGTGCTCCAAACAAGGCAAATAGGCTCGCCTTAAGAACCGCGGGGAAAAACCCGACGTCCTCTTTGCCTCCCGGCCTTACCGAAACACCAGCGCTGTTTCATCGTCGTCCCTGTTGTCACATACGCGTGGCTACAGTTACGTGGTTACTACAGTGAGGGTCGGATCGTGTGTAAAATATGTCGCGGAGCGCGCTGACAACGTCCATATAAATTCTTTAAATTGAACTTAACGCTCAGCTGGAGTCTCAAACGCAGGTGTCCGAACGAACTTTTCAGTATATGAGGAGTCAAACTTATCAACTACGATCATGAATGACCCTCAGCGCTTCTAATACGCTCGTTTCTTGTTGTTCTTCATTAATACTCATAACCTTCTGCATATCTGTCCCCGTTTTTCAGCGATATATTACTGGTATAAGGAAAAACGTAACGCTATTGTTTTCTCTTTTTATGATGAAGATTTCAAGTAAAAGTCAGTTTTAAATGCGCATGTTCCTGGTTACTTGCACAAGAAGTGTGCTTGTGCATCTTTTTGTTTTCATAACATTTGCACACTTTTTTTGTAGTGGCTGGATTCCTTTTATTTTACAGTACTTGTTGAAATGTGACTGCACTGATATGGCGCATCTTTTTGTTAGCAGAATTATTTCTTGTTCTACCCATTTGGTTATGTGCGCTCTACCTGCACACGTTTGAGCACTTTTATGTATTAGCTGCTTGGGCCTTAGGTGTGCGCACTTGAAGTAGATATCTTGCAATGAATATTGGTTATATTTATTCATCAGGTAGTATGTCGTCCTTTTTCTTGCAATGCCCACAAATTGTGTATGTGAGATGAGCTTAAAGCATAATGTGCGTTTTCATTTTTATATGAGTCTGCAGAGCCAAATGAATAGTTATGTGGTACGCAAGTAGAAAAAAAAACGAGATAAAAATACCGGAGCCAATACACGTGAAGCGCGCAAATAGAGACCTTGTCCATATTCTGATGATGATTTCGAGACGCCCACATTCATAAGGATGACACGTTTTTTGAAACTTTTGCTGAATCTAGTGTTAGCTTTATTCAGAAACTACTGACGTCACGTAGACGTGTATTTTTACTGCGCGTAGTTGTTATACTAGATTGGCATTCATAATTCTTAGAGCCTGCAAAGACCGAAACGGGCTGACAGTAGAAGCATTTGGATTCTTGCATTCTACCCTTTCTGTCGGCCTGCTCTTGTCTCTAGTGGCTCGCTAGAATGTATTTTTCTTGTAAAGCACTCTAAGCACTTGTGAAGTTTTCTTGTAAAATGCGATCTGTAAAGCAAAAGGTTTACAGAGTGCGCCTTTCCAGTAAGAACGCGAGCAAGTTGATCTTGCAATGTCGGGGATGTAATAAAGGCGGGAATAAAGAATGCACGGCAACATACCGCATAAGTCCTTACACCATGTTTCTACAGAGCAGAAAGGGTGGTATCTTTGGTCTTCGCACAGTGTTCTGCGAGTGTGACGATAAGTGTCGTATAATATTTCTCGTTTTAAGACGACAAGAGTGTCCCGACATAGTGGTGTCGTTCGTATTAGAGATACTTTCAGCCGTTAGAGAATCGCAATAGTAGATGCTCTCGCAGAGGAGAACGAAAACAATGACTGAATACTCCGTCTCCTGTCGTGGAACCACGCGAAAACAAAAAAAAAAAAGCACAGAAATAGCGTATGCTTTGCAGCAAATGCTTTACAGACTGCGTCTTTCCCAGCAGATAACGATGGCTACGTTTGGCGACACGGCAAAAAGTAGGACAATGCATCAGCAGCTGTTGCCAACAAGTTTCAATAAGCGGTAACGAAAAGTGATGCTGTCCGTGCTCCTGTAAACACATCTTTGAAGGACTGTAACGATCGAGTAATCGTTGCCCCGTTACCTGGGATTCCCAGCGTCGCGGTGACGGCAGCCTCCACACCCGTAGAGTCCGAGACGAGGCAGGTGTAGTTGCCACTGTCTTCGACGGTCACTCGCCGAACGTTCAACGTCGCCACGCGTTCGTTTACGACACTCGTTGTCAGTCTCTCGGTGACGGATACGTCCTGGTCGTCCTTGAGCCACCGGAAGTGGTACGGTGGTCTTCCACTCTTCACGACGCACCTGAACGTGGCATCCTCGCCCGATGTCAGGTCGTGCGGGAAACTGAAGGGCTGCAGCACGGGTCTCCCTGGCGCGAAAATGCAGGTCATAATGATAATTTTGCACGTTATATAGTCAGCATCCAGCATGCCATACAAAGCATATTGTCAGCAGCAGAGCGGATAGCAGTGTCTTTTAATAGTTAGCCTTGAAGTCGATGTTTTCATAGCAACCCGTCTAGTCGGGAAGGATCATAACAATAAAAAGAAAAAGAAAGGATGCTACCCGCTGAAAAACTCTGAAAGAAACAAAAACTGTTGAGCCTTCCTTGACGAAAACCGAAACGCCTTTCTTTCGCTCTCCTGGCGTATATCAATTTTTTTTTGCCTTTATGATTAACGTAATATAACCAGTACGAAAGTTGCAGCGCATGCCAAATGACAGTTCCGATGGCGTGACCCATCCAAGTGCACTGTTAGTTGTCCATTCTGTACTGTCAATATTACACCTGCTTAGTTCTATCGACATCGATATTATGGAATGTAAGAATACAACGCAACCACTTTACTCTTGACTGCTCCATGATTTCATTGTACACATATACTATGAGCGTCAAATGAAACCCGAACAGTGGCAAGTCTTCGCGATGGTATAGTTCGCGCCGTCCACTTATCACCATGAACAGGTGCGCTCATCCTGTTCGATAGCTCTGCGCATACATGCGTGCCTGTTCATGGTGATAAGTGGACGGCGCGAACTATACCATCGCGAAGACTTGCCACTGTTCGGGTTTCATTTGACGCTCATAGTACGTTGAATGTTACAACCGTGTACTCGTGTTACAGACAAAATGTACCCGCAATTACAAGTACGTAAATTCTTTACTTTGAAATCAACTCTAAACCTTCCAAACGTCAGTCGAATGCTCATCTTTCAAGGAGTGATGCAGATTAGCAGGCTTAGGTAACAGCACGCAGGACTCGTTGCGTGCTTTTTTCTTTGATGTCTATACTTATAGAGTAATTTTGAGAGTAGGATATATAACAACTCGACAGAAAATTGAGAGGGTGCCACACATCATTCTTATGTTTGAATTATGCATGCATTTTTTTCGAACTCTGCATGAAGTGTTTCAACTAGTCATATGAAATACAGAGCTTTTATAAAATACAGATAGATCGCAATCGCTCCATGTATGTGTATACGTATGTTCTGCTTATGACGTCGTGACATCGATTGAGTGAATCGCTATCGTCAACAACAGCTAACACCTCAAGCTTTGGCTAACGTCCATTATGTGTGTCCAGAACGAACTCAAACTCACCTGAGTACGACTCCCTAGCGGTGGCGATTGAGGCCCACATGATAGCGGAGAACAGAAGCCACGGGCACTGCATCGCGGCTTGCTGAATTGCGGGCCACTTTTTCCAAGTTTATGCACGTCCTTGTGGGGCTAGAGGAGCGCGGCGACTAAACGATGATCGCCGCTTTCGACGCGAATGCGACTACCATTTCAGGGAGCACAAGAGCGAACTTGAATCGGGCGCGTGCCGTGGATGACTAGCGCCGCCTGTTGGCTCTCAAGAAAGAATTGAATCCCCGCAAGCATGGCATCTGAGACTCGCTCGTGAACGCGGCAAACGGATGCTTTTCGAAAAATGACGCGCCTGTCTTTTTGCAGCTGCACTGCTACCGGGATAATGATAAATATCACGATAGTCGATATAGGAGAGATCGGTGTGTATTTCACTTGTCAGAGCGAGAGCGCACGTCGAAAATGACTCCGCTCGACGCGTCCTTCGCTCCGAAACACCGCGAAACAGATTGAAAATACATCTCGCACGGTTGCCGCAAAATAGTGAGCCTTTCACGTTTTTACGCCATTTTTTTTTTCAGATCACTTTCCTTCACCGTCACATAGTTCATCATCAAAAACACGCAAAAATTTAGCCGCAACAGGTACTTTTCAGTTATTTTTTTTGTTACGTTTTAATCACCGGGTGCTGCACGTCGCAAGTTCGTGAAATGTACAATTCTCATGTCTATCTTTCTGAAATAAGAGTGCCAGTATAGACGTATTATCGCATATGCCGCTTTCGCAGTTCACTGAAGGTTTTCACTCTGGTCAGAGACACAGGACTAAGTGGAACCAAAACTGATTGTGTCAAGGCTCTCGCTCTTGGCATGATGCTGCATAAAAAAAAAAAAAAAACGTGCATCGTTTACATACAAGACAGCAGCTTAATAGCAACACACTTATATTATGCGTTCATTCCGTAAACACGCTCAAGAAACCCACGACAGTGGCATGGTACAGAAACATTCTACCTTATGCAAACTCAACAAATGTTTCTGTCTAGTTGAAATTCCTACCAGCATAACTTAAACATTGGAGAAGTCACTTCTGCATTCCAGTGCAGGCCTTCGCCAAATAGTACACCAAAGAACATTCGTGATTTCACGCACTGTAAATTTACTGTTTTCTTATTTCGTAAATTGGGTCAGCTTGTTTGCCGTGAATATGATATATTTCGTTTTCTAAACATTAATTTACACGATGGTTGACGTAAACTGAGTCGCTTTCACCAACGGTTTCCGTAGTGTGTGTGACGGGCTGTATTTCAGTCGTTTTCACCAGGAACGTATCAGCACTCAATACAAACGACCATTTCTGCGAACGTCGGCATATCAGTGTTGTGAAAACTTGTATGTTCCATTCTATATATATATATTGTAAGTTTTATAAACAAATGCAGTAGTAGCATTTCTGTTGGTAAAATGATATACGAGAGCATGTGGTCATTGGAAACGTCAACGAAAAACACAGCATCCGCACCGTCTTTCGTCACAGTAAAAGCAGTTGTGAGATCACAACACGGGCCGCGTTCGCGCCTCATTTGCCCGCCGCCGCCGGTGTCCGTAACCATTATCGCAATAAGTAAGAAAAAAAAGGCTCAGCAAGTAAAAAAAAAAACACCAAGGACACATTGGGATTCGAACCCAGATCTCCTGCGTGCTCGGAACGCCTCTGCAAACTGACCACAGGCAGGCTTGATGTCGTGAAAGCAACGTCGTTAATATGAGCAATAAGGCGCTGTAGAACAGCAAAGGAACAACATATAATGCAAAGTGCGCAACGAGTAGGTCGCCGAATGCTCCAACCCTTTACAAAAGATAGGTCTTGTTCACTTATTAACTGTGGCACATAACCCCTATGGGGGATCGTGGGGATTGCAAAAGCTTCTGGCATAATTATTCATCGTCGTCAGCCACAGCACACACGAAAATTGCACAAAGTTTCTTCCAAGTGTGCAACAGGTGCCACGCTTTTCAGAACACTGACGGAAGAATGGCATACTGAATGCCTGCCTACTACACAATTAATAATGGAATAGTGGGTACCTTCCAAGTGTGCTTGCAGCAGCTACACAAAGAATGTTAAAAAGGCTCTGCAAGGGTCTCTTTTCTGGCTTCCGCTGTGACAGTGCTGCGCTTTGAGCGCAGGCTTTGCGTTTTTTTAAAATATGTATATTTGCCATTGTAAAAACTTTCCAATAGCACAGAAAGACAAGTCGTTTTTATAGTTTACCACAGTACTACTGCCACATCGACGAGCACATAATATGATATGCTTGGTTTTTGAAACACCTATGTGTACATGGTTCACATAAACACAATGCATTGTGGAGTGTCGTCCGCACTGTTATGAAGTCACTATAACGCACGCATACAAACACGATCTTCGTAGTAAATGAAAGGAAATCTCGGCTGTCACCGCCAACCACGCTTGCTTCAGGAAAGCGAAGTATACTGAAGTAGTGATCGTCGCTTACTTCACCGCCGCGACTTACGTAGTGGTGCGACTTCGTGCTCTTTCAACTTCTCTATCAGTCCTATAATCTGTTGAGCGAAGTTAAGATGTTTTAATAAATTATAATATGAGCTGCGTTCCGTGACATAATTTGACGGTATACGGTTCTGTCCTCTAATGTTGGCCACCGCAATCGCACTGGTGGACCATCATATGATGCTACGCCAGGGGGCCTCAAACACGCAGCCCACGCAGGTTTGCTAGCGGCCCGCGGCTTCACAAGGAGTGCAATAGTTTTGACAATGATTCAATGTACTCGCAATTTTACACACCTATCGTGATTAATAACGCTTTGTTTGGTTAAGCAACAGAGACGGAACTGGTCTAAAGGATCTTTTTCTTTTTTTTCCTCATGCACGTCATGCGGTCACCACGTCCTGAAACACAATCCGCGGAACGAAAACTCTATAGTTCAACCATAAGCCACTCTTAAGGTGCATATTGGTATGTTTCTCGAATCTTAGCTCCAGATTCTCTTCATTAATGACCGCGCACATACGAGATATGAGGAATGCGTTATAGCGTAATAGGTGACATATTGACAAAGCGTTATAGATTATATACTGCTGCCCCTCCCCCCTTTCAACTTTTTTCAGTGTACCGACCGTTGTTAGACTGAATTTCGTGACTACCGCACCCGCTAGCTGAAGATGCTTTGAGATCCCTGCTGTACCCAGTCATCGCTGACCTGATACAAGTAGTTGCGCCGTGTGTTGGTCCGATCCGTGGTCGTTGGAGGCGACGCAGGTGTAGTTGCCCTCGTCCTCGTACCCGATGTCCCTGATGGCCAGCACGGACAGCTCGTCTGACTGCCTCTGGACGCTCACGCGACCGCTGTGACCCTCGAATAGTGGTCGCGACGAGTCCTTCTTCCACACGACGTTGTGGGGTCCGCGGCTACCTCGTCTGAGGGCGCAGGCGACTGCGGTCGCGTCGCCCAGAGACAGGTCCTCTTGAAACGAGAATGTTCGGACTCGAGGCGCCACCGCTGGAAGTCACAGGGTCGTGAAAATCGCTCAGCGATTTTTTGGCTATCTGATTTCAAGTCTTCTCCCACCTCTAACATACCGACATACTTTGCCGTGGTCGCTGTACAAATTCTTGTCTAGACTGTGGCATGTACACAAACTCCTGAGTCGCCATTCACTATGCCAGACTGAATGACCAAATGTGACTGTACACAGACAGGGCGGCCGTTGAGTGGATTTGAAAGTATCCAAAGTTAAGCCTAAATGCAGACAAAGTATCCATGTAATTTAATTTCATCACTAAATTTGCAGCCAAATAAAACAGAAGCGGTGTTATGAGGAGAGATTTTCAACGCACAGGCAACCTGCCGATAAGTAGCCAATAAGTGAATAATCTGTATTATATTTGCTTGTGTTAGGTAAATAGACTTCTTGCTGAATACATGAATAATACCATATGTTTTGCCAAAGAAAAATTGACTATGTAACATTCCTGCCAACAAGTCAGTAGAGACACTAAACGTTGAAACTTTTCTAAAGTCGGCTGACCGAATTCGATTAACAGAGTTACCTGTCCAGCTTACTTAAATTGTGAATTGTGGTTGACGATGTGCAGTCCAGCTTCATTTGTGTTGTGCATTCCCTATTTTGTTAAGTTCACACGAGAACACGCGCTTAAATATTAGGATGAAATCGCGCGTAGCATCGACATGGATGGTGGGCTGCGTAACCGGCCTGCTGGCCACGCGTTTGGCAACATTGGCGCAACTATGCGCAACTCCATATACTTGCAGGCGCGCCGCACGTTACATCTGAGTGCCGCCACGTGCACTGACTTGCTGGTGGGGAGAGACACCCAACGACCGCGAAACTTGAAAACTGTACTTCATCGACAAATAATTCCAGAAATGTCTACACACCGAATGCGCCAGGACAGGAGTTCAAGGAATGAAGGATGACGAGTGAGGGGAAATGTAGGAATGTTAACCAGTGTGTCATAACCGGGACAGTAGCCTTATATATGTCGTGGAGCCATTCTTAGATTTTTTTCGCCAGTCGATTTGGCGCAAAGAAGCCACCAAGGGCAGCCCTGGCTGCATACAGTGTTGGCGTGTCTTACTTTAACGGTGATGACTTTGTAGCGTCATCACATAATCTTCTCTTTCATTCTTTTACATCCCTTTCCTCTGGGTGTAAGAACTGGGTAAAAAACGAAAGTGCCTATGATTTTTTTCTTTGTTTTTTCTTTATATATCTATCGCTCGCAGCCGTATTTTTCCTCCCTTGCCAGCAACGCTTTAACAACATTACTGCATGAAAACTTTTGTACGTAGAGCTGTATGTCTGGTTTGTATCATTTGTTGCTTATGTCTTTTCGTGTACAAACAAGATCGCTGTTGTCGACGTCGTCGCAGTCACATATCATCGTGGGTGCAGTGCAAACACCGGACGAAACACAGGAAGAGTAAAGAACATTAACAAGCGCCGATTTTGAACTCTTCGCTGTTTTCACTGCTCCGGTGTTTCATCTTTTTCTTTGTTTTTTTTTGAGCTGTGCCCTCAACGAATACATGGCAACAGCCACAGTTTAATATGACAAAATATCGTTAATTAGCGTGCACTTATACAATGACATGCATCAAATTGCTTTCCCTCACCTTTTAAGCAAGTCGAACACGGCAGTAGCAGTAGGCCCATCGCTGCCGAAACAACCGCGACGCGCATCGCCGGTCCTTCGATAAGCGCCATTGTTTCTTCCGCCGAGATTACGTGATGATGGCTCTATACAATAGGTTCCTTTTTTTTTTTTTCGCGGCCAAAGCGAGGTGCTCGAATGTCGCGGAATGAGAAGACTAGAGAGCGTCTCCAGAGATTGTCGCGTCCGAGAAAGAGACTGATCTGCCAGACAAAAGAGGAAAAAAGATAAGGAGCTCGCCGAAGGACAAACCACCCGACTTCATTTATCGGAACCCCCATACACCCTTCAATTTGTAGTGCACACTCGTCGTTCTGTAACGCTTCTTTCTTCTCAGGCCGCAAGTCTATAAACCCTCACGGAACACACACGCGTGTGCATAGTTCTCTTTTAGAGTAGGAGGGGCAAGTTGACCCCCTCCCCCCCCGCTATGGTTGAGTCTCAAGGAAAAGAACCCTTGCAATGGATAGAAAAATGAAAATCAAGCGATGACGTGCGTATCACTACGTCTTGTCATTTGGCTTTTTGAGGGGGAACTGGGGGGGGGGGGTAAAATGGGAAGCAAACAATTCTTTGTATGCTGCATCAGCTGTCCTTAATCGCCATTATCGTCCAAAAACATGCGTATTCATAACACTGCCCAATACATGATGTGGTGAAAGTACAGGCATCGGGCAGAAATGGTGACCGCCATTAGGTGACAACAGGGGTGCCCCTGCCCCCATCGCCCACTCCCCCGTGTTTTGCAAGCCTATGACATAACTTGATTGTTAGTTAATAAGTACAGTCCTCCACACATTCTGTAGCGTTTATGTACTATATGATATCGTGCCAGTATGCATCTAACATTGAATGTAAATGCTTACGCTCGTCAGTATTTGAGCGCCGCTGTACACACTCGTTACAAATCGCAAGACATGAGGGTTTATTTTTTAAAGAGACATGACGCACAACGTACACACGAAACTAGAGGACGCTTGAGGTATGCACCTTCAAGGCTACAACGCGATTGCGTGATCGGGCGTTGTTCGCGTCGTTGTCCGTCATCAAAGCCAACATTGACTGTAGGGACCAGATTTTTCGTCACAAGACGTGGTTATCTGGTGCAATTACGCTTATGCCAGGAAATATACTAAATGCTGTGAGTGCTGTACATAATATGGCGTGGCCACATTAACGCCCTATAAACCCCTCTTATGTCACCATTCTTGCCATCCATTACGGTAAACATGAGGTCGTGGCTGCTGATGTAAAATACACATACTTGGACGCTGCCGTTTGCATTAAAGCCTTGCTGTGTGGGTATGTGCCTAATGTCCGGTTTCACCCGTAGGGGAATGCGAGCAGCGTCGTTATAAACGCAGTAAAACACGCCGTTGTACCTGTCTTCTTCCTCGTCTGGTCTGTCGTCTTTGCCAGTGCTGTTTTACTGGGAATATGAACAAACTAGCCCAAAAGTACATCTTCACAAGTCATTATAAAGTGAACTTAGCCGACCTCTTCACCCTCGCACGTTCTTCGTCATAGCACCTGCCATACGCAGTGTGTAGTTCGTTTCCTTCCTACTCCCACGCCATTGTGTCCATCCTTCGGCAAGCTGATCCGCTTCGAAACCTTTACACTCGTCACGTGATCGCACGCCAGCAGAACGAAATGAAGTGTGGACAGTGTGCCGCGGCATTCTTCCCGCAATCTAGGTGCTGCTGTCGCTTGGTCAAAGTCAATCCAAAGTCTTCCACTACCATGTGCTTCATGATCACGACGTTATTTTGGCACGCCACCATCATCAGCTGCTCGGCGTACACTTTAGGGCCAAGGCCTCTTCCATGTCACGCCAGTAAACCCGATCCTGTGTTTGTGCGGCCCGAGTAAATCAGTAAACATCTTAATCTAACCTGCACACCTAACTTTCTGCCCCCCCCCCCCCCCCTGTAGGCGTTTGCCTTTTCTTAGAATCATGTCCATCACTGTCGTTGTATATTGCCTATACGCGTCACATGTCTATGCCCATTTCTTCTTGATTTCAACTATGGCGTCCTTAACACGAAAACGTTTGTTCTCTGACTAACTCTGTACGTAAAATGTTGTTTCAGCACGCAATACCTCGAAATTCATTTGTGTACGCAGTGCGGTTCTGCAAAAGGCTGATCAAGAATCATCTGATCTGGACCGTGTTAGAAGACTCGTTATGAGCTTGCAGCTGCCTTTCGCGCCAAGCGGCAACGTGGCGAGTGTTCCGAAGCGTCTATTATTTTTGCGCGGCGCCGACCTCGACAGGGGAGTCCTGCCAGAAACACTGCATGAGCTGGGCGTACATAGCAGACGCCGTAACGAGGCCGCAAGACAATAGGATGGGCCCTGTGTCAAATAGCCTTTTTTGACGCAACGAAGAAGTCTGCGGGCGCAACGCGACGAGTGCGACAGCAAAACGACGCTCTCGATTTTCCGTGGACAGAGCTGCAGTGTTCGAGTATGTAGAACTCGCGGGTGCAGATTTACTCAGAAAATTGCTAGAGAGATTGATTTCGTAAGAGCAAATATTTGGACAGGTTGGTCGGGATAAGTAATGGGAATGTGATATATTAAGAGAGGAAATGGTAGACAAGGAAAGGCAGGCACGTTAACCGATCCAGGAAATCAAGCGGTTCGATACCCTACACGTGGGAAAGAGGAGATTGAAAGAAGGAGAGGAAAGAGTGGAAGAGAGAAAGAACATGACGCCGCACACACATATTCAAGTTATTCAATTGCGCTTCGCTCGGACCGCACAGCTGTAGAAATAATTAAGCGTTATTATTCGCTGTTGAACGCTCGGTAAACTTTTGACCACACCTCCTCTATAGGTCGTCATACCGCACTGGTTCAAGACTAATTAGGTTTTTCCTCTTGTTATCGGCTGTTTGTGAACGTGCGGCTTGTTGTTTTGCTGGTCATATGAATAAGAAATCTCATGAAATATCCATTAGTGGTTCTATAAATAAGTAGGTAAATAAATAAATAAATAACCAGTAGACAAGAAAACAACTGAAAAAAAAAACAACTCGGCATTAGTGCTTGTATTATTGCCTGCTGTCTGCGTCACAGTCTGCACGATTTATTTACATTGTTGTAGAGGAACCGCAGTATTGCTGTTGACGAGGCTTGATATTTTTATGGTATGTCAGTAGTTAAGCTAAGAGTGTAAGACATGACACGGATAGATTGACTGTTCAACTTCGCGACAAATTCACATACGCACAGAGAAAAGAAAACACAGAGACAGCACGGGCGCTCACTTAGCAATGTTTATTCCTTGAGGAAGCAGGCTCACTTCTCGTCAACACATGCGCAACACGATCGGGCCTTCGCTTACCTAATCACTCTATCGGACACATGCTCTCTAGATAACGTGCTTCTGACTCATACAGGTTGAGTGATGTTTCGCTATCACAAGTAATACCCCGTTTCTTTATGTAATAGGCTTCCGAACTTTCCCGTGCCAACTTGCTTTTGCTTCTTCCCAGGATTCTAATCTGCGTGAAGCACGGTGTGCATCCACAAGAAGTGACATGCGCGCTTAAATGTCCACTGTCCTTATTCTTTACCTAGAGAGCGTGTTTCCTCGCGCAATAATTGAGCAGCTCCCCGTGCGGCCAACATTGCTCTTCCCGCACAATATAGGGGTATTTCGTAAACCACTCCAGTGGCGTACTTCGTGAAATGCCGCGCATGCTTATTTTTTCCGAATTCTACTAAAGAATATTTCTCCTACAAAGGGCTCTTCTTCCTTTTGTGTTCTCGCCGTTTTTCGTCATGCAAACGTGTTGATTGCCAACTTCGTTCGCGCAACATGCCGTGCCTGGTACATTGGATTTTGTGTCAAGAAAGGACTTGTTCCCGAAGAAGTAAGTGTCATCTTTGTTGGTCCAGTTCGGCCTTGCTGGTCTCACGTTAAACGAATCACCAAGATTGAGCGTTCGGAGCTGGGACGTCAAGTGCGCCTTTTTAGTGACTGGCTCAGGGTGGTGTGCCAGTCACCCGAAGTGCTCGCCTTGAGGAATTTACGTGCTATGAGGCACCTTGCGGCACGGTTAATTGAAGGAAACTGGAGGTGTATTCTCAAGCAACTATTGACCAGAATGAGGACAGATAGTGGGATAGAAGGAAAGAAGAATAACGTGGTTGTTCTTGGCGGTGCCAATTGTTTTTTTAATGTCACGCACCTAATGGCAAAAGGTCCGAAGTATGGCCTTGAGCCCTGTGTTGCTGCGCACGAAACGATTGCCATGACTAGAGGTGTGGCAAAAAAAGCAAGCAAGACGCACAGGAAAGGTGTTTGCTCGAAGGGACGGACTGCCTGCATAGACAAACGCCACGAAGCGGATGACATCTTACAGATCGCCAGGTTTCCGGTGGCGTGAAATTTTTTAAGGACAGTGGTCTGAAGCTGGTACAAGCGGATAAGGGCAGTGGTTTTGTTGCGCTTCCAAGTGAACTTTATGGCGGACAAGGCTGGACAAGCTGTTACGAAGAGCTTCGTGTAAAGCGAAATGTGGCTAAAGCTATGTTAAAGCTATGTAAAAAGTATGCGCTTGATAATTTGGTGAAAGAAATAGCCAAAAGCAAAAGGGAGGCGCTGGATATTTTCCTTACGGCAAACACGCACAAAAAGCATTCCGTTCATGGCGATTACGTGAAAAAGAATCGTGGGAAAGTAACGTCAGCCGTTTTCTGACAAAAAAGCTTAACTGGCTTAGGGTTAGTGATCTGTTCCTGATCAAGAAGTCTGAAGATTTGATTGGGTGCCTGCAGGATAACCATAATATTGGTTTTGCATTCTCACTAGACATTGAGGATTCATTTTATTCAGTGCCGCATGATGCTCTGTTTAAGGCAGTGATGACCTGTATTGATGAGCACGAAATAATTGACTTTCAAGGTTCAGTTGGCATGCTTGCGGATAGGTTTCTATCATTGCTGGAAGCCTATCTTGCCTCCACCTTTGTGTCACATGAGGGTAAAATTTATAGCGCCAAGAAATTTCGTATCGGGTCATGTGTTGCTCCTTTGCTGTGCAACATTATCTTTCACCGGTTGACAAAACACTGGAGCAAATTTTTAGCAATGAAATTGTTTTTTTAAGTTTTTAGATACGTAGACTATTTCACGAGTTGAGTTCAATTAAGTTTATTTGTCCAACAGTTGTTGCTGTGCCCGGGGCTAGGCTGCCAGGGGCACATCGTTGAAGGAAAATCTTCCGAGGTCCTCGGCGACGGCCCTGGCCCACCGGACGGCCCACACCCGGTCTTCGAGGGCCTCGCTGAGAAGGGTAGCTTCCGAAATAGCAAGGCGCCCTCCAAAATGGGGCGCCTTGCTATTTTATGAATTCACTAAAAAAAAACGGGGTGATTTCACGAACCAAGTAATGGTGGAAAAGTTTTTAGAGACATTTCGACAGGGCTGTCAAGGCCTGTCCTGTACGCATGAGCTGCCTGACAATGGAATCCTGCAGTTTTTAGATTTAAAACTAACCCTTTGCGACAACCGTGTTCGCTGGCGTTTTTCCCCCCGTGCGAAGAAGGACTTTTTACACTTTGGTTCGGCCCACTCAAAAACCGTGAAAAGGGGCATTGCAATGCTTTCCCTGGGATCCGAACTTTGGAAGTCCTGTCCGAATCTTATACAGTCTTGTTTTAATGCACAATTAGACCGTTGGAAGGTCGCCGGGTTCCCTTGCTCGATTTTGTATGTGGTTGCAGATTGCCTTCTGTAGTAGGTAAGAAAAGGCCCGGTTGAAGCACGAAAGGGTAAACAACGGCCGGAGGTGGTAGCTTATACTCGTAAGGTTGCACACATCCTAAAAAAAGTGCCCCGTCGCGGTGGTCTAGTGCCTAAGGTACTGGGCTGCTGACCTGCAGGTCGCGGGATCGAATCACGGCTGTGTCGGCTGCATTTTCGATGGAGGCGAAAATGTTGTAGGCCCGTATGTTCAGATTCGGGTGCCCGGTAAAGAAGCCCAGGTGGTCGAAATTTCCGTAGTGCTCTACTACGGCGTGTCACATAATCATACGGTGGTTTTGGGACGATAAACCCCACATATCTATCTATCTATCTATCTATCTATCTATCTATCTATCTATCTATCTATCTATCTATCTATCTATCTATCTATCTATCTATCTATCTATCTATCTATCTATCTATCTATCTATCTATCTATCTATCTATCTATCTATCTATCTATCTATCTATCTATCTATCTGTCTGTCTGTCTGTCTGTCTGTCTGTCTGTCTGTCTGTCTGTCTGTCTGTCTGTCTGTCTGTCTGTCTGTCTGTCTGTCTGTCTGTCTGTCTGTCTGTCTGTCTGTCTGTCTGTCTATCTATCTATCTATCTATCTATCTGTCTATCTATCTATCTATCTATCTATCTATCTATCTATCTATCTATCTATCTATCTATCTATCTATCTATCTATCTATCTATCTATCTATCTATCTATCTATCTATCTATCTATCTATCTATCTATCTATCTATCTATCTATCTATCTATCTATCTATCTATCTATCTGTCTGTCTGTCTGTCTGTCTGTCTGTCTGTCTGTCTGTCTGTCTGTCTGTCTGTCTGTCTGTCTGTCTGTCTATCTATCTATCTATCTATCTATCTATCTATCTATCTATCTATCTATCTATCTATCTATCTATCTATCTATCTATCTATCTATCTATCTATCTATCTATCTATCTATCTATCTATCTATCTGTCTGTCTGTCTGTCTGTCTGTCTGTCTGTCTGTCTGTCTGTCTGTCTGTCTGTCTGTCTGTCTGTCTGTCTGTCTGTCTGTCTGTCTATCTATCTATCTATCTATCTATCTATCTATCTATCTATCTATCTATCTATCTATCTATCTATCTATCTATCTATCTATCTATCTATCTATCTGTCTATCTGTCTATCTGTCTGTCTGTCTGTCTGTCTGTCTGTCTGTCTGTCTGTCTGTCTGTCTGTCTGTCTGTCTGTCTGTCTGTCTGTCTGTCTAAAAAAGGTGGCGAGTCGCCCCCCCCCCCCCCCCCCCAAACAAACGTAGTGCTCAACAGCCTGCAAAAAGAAGCATGTGCTGCAGTTCACGAAGTGCGCCACTGGAGTGGTTTACGAAATACCCCTATTTTGTGCGGGAAGAGCCATGTTGGCCACACGGGCCGCTGCGTCAATGATCGAGCGAGGGAACACGCTCTCGCGGTATAGAATAAGGATGGTGCGCATTTAAGCGCGCATGTAACTTCTTGTGTATGCACACCACGCTTCACGCAGATGAGGATTCTGGGAAGGAGTAAAAGCAAGTTGGCACAGGAAATTTCGGAGGCCTATCACATAAAAACGGGGTATTGATTGTGTTAGCGAAATGTCACTCAACTTGTATGAGTCAGAAGCACGTTATCTGGAGAGCATGCGTCCGATAGAGTGATTAGATAAGCGACGGCCCCATCATGTTGGGCATCTGTTTACAAAAAGTGGGTTTATAATAGCCTGCTTCCTCAAGGAATATAGACGGTTTAAGTGAGCGCCCGTGCTGTCTGTTTTTTCCCCCCCTCGGTGTGGTTGTGATTTTGGCGCAGTTAACTTTTTAATCCAGAAATGCAACAACTAGACCAACAGCGAGTTATACAAGAGATGGCATGCACGAAGAGACAGACGAGGCCCAGCACTATATATGTCCACTACTATTTCCCTGTCACAAGACTTTATCACGCTTTCCGAGCAACGAATGTCTGTCGACATTCGGTTGCCTCCGGTAGAATACTTAGTTGTTTAGATGGTACTGGATATCGTGCATTATGTATTAGGGCTGGGCATTACCGTTCAATTCCACGGACTAAGTTATAGTTGCGTGATTTCGTGGATTTCACTGCCACGGATCTGGAATGCAGACTTGTAGCTTGAGACCCGGTGCATGACAGAAGGTACTTCATTCTAGAAGCGCGGACCGGTTGCCTCAAACCAACATCGAATAGAAGAACACTATATGCACATGCTGCGTCTTCGTGCATGGGCAGCCTATAGCTTGTGAACACTAAACAGGCCCCGCGATTGGTGTCAGAACAATACTGAGCAGAGAATATAAGTGGTACAGAAAGCAGTGTTTTTATTAGGTCAACCTAAATACAAGATGGCTTACCTAGCTGGCGCAGCACTACGGAGGTGAGTGCAAGGATAGCAGCGAATACTGAGTACGGTAGTAAGGAAGAGACCATCACAAGGATAGTGGCACCAGCTGGTGCGTTTCACGTTTATTTCTACTTGTATACATTGACGTTGTATACGTTGAGGATTTAGGTCCACGTTAAAGGCCAACTCCGGTAATTTTTCAAGGCCAATGGATCTTATTTAAGATCGCTGGGTATGTTCCTTTGCACATTTTCTTCATTTATGCCAAATCACAGGCTTTAGTGATTCACTGATCGTTTGCAAATAAATTTTAAAGTTTGCCTTGAAAAACTCACCTCGCTTGCCAGAATTATTGTCAACACTGTCAGCGTGACGTCATGTTTGGCATGTCAACGGAAGTGGCCGCTACAGCATTTATTGTACTTTCCACAAGGCGACGGTGGTGGTGTTTGGTACGGGTATATCATGGGAATGCTTTCTTCCTTCCTCTGCGCTGTTTGGCTGGTGCTTCGCTGGACTGGCTTTCACAGTTTTCATACTCCGTGCCAGCGGAACCAGTATAGTACGTCATACGCAGACAGGGCGCTCGGTTTGGTTTCGGTTTCGGTATCGTACATTTTTGCTTATTAAAATTATTTTCAAATTTCCTTAGCATTTCAGCTATTGGGCTCGTGAGACGAGTGTTTCAGGAACATAGAAACACCATAACCTTGACATGGTGAAAACGTCGCCGTAGTTGGCCTTTAAAGAACCACAGCTGGTCGAAATTCCGGGAGCCCTCCACTACGGCGTCTGTCGCAATCTTATGGTGATTTTGGGACGTAAAACCCCAACAACCATTATTGTTATTATTATGTATACGCTGACGCCCCCTTTTATGCGTCGGCTAAACGAGATACCTATGGAAGTGGCGAAGTCGCAGAAATTTGGTTGCTGGTCACGTGTTGCATTCGGACTTCTATATAAAATTTACGCTTACCAAGCATGTAAGTCGTAATCACGGTGAAGGTACCTGTTTTTCAAATGATTCAATCAATGTTCGCTGCGTTACAAATATTGATAGATCGCCGTATGAATTATGCAGGCATGTTTGATACGCTTCCAACGAATCTCTGGCATCGAGTGCATTGGCGAACGACTCGGCCGAAGATCATCACCATCATCAATTTGCTTTGTTTATTTATTCACTCTCCACCATCACCCTTCTTTTTGATCACGTCACGTGCGTCATATATACTAAAAATAATCAAGTGACTGTTCTCTTAGAGCGTAGTTCTATAGCCGAGTAACAGTATTTGGGCAAGTTGGTCCTTGGGCATTCTTTTTTTGTGTCATGTTCCTGCGCAGTTTTGAACCACGAGTTCTAGTGTAGTTGCGCTCGTCATGAGACAGGAATGACTAAAAACAAAAGAGAGCATGGAGGACAGGTAGTGCGCAAACTGTTTCTTTACGTAAATTCATTTGCGCACTGCTTGTCGAGTTTTCCTCGGACCTTATGGTGTTTCGCGCTTTTCAGTCAGCGCAACTGCGTTGTAATGTCTTACCAATTAGACCAAATTGAAACTTTGCTAGGGTTTATCTCCTGTAGACAGTTTTATGACGCAGGGGCTGTGCTGGGGTTCACGCCATGATGAATTAAGGAAGCCGCCCATCACGGGCGAAGATGATTCGACATTATCGGATGAACACTTTCACCCGCATGGCCGATTAGCGAGATTGCAGAGCGTACCTGTGACGAGCAGTGCGGCGGTCATGCTGTGCTGTCCGTGCGCGTTGGCCGCGACGCAGGTGTAGTTGGCCACGTCCTCCGGCTGGACGTTCTCGAAGGCCAGAATGGACATGACGTCCGACGGCCGACTGACGCTCACGCGAGGCCTTGGGACGAGCGGGACGGCGTCCCTCAACCACGACAAGGTGTGTGGTCCCGCGCTGCCCCGTTTGACGGCGCACGTCAGCACCGCCGAATCACCCAGAGTCAGATCTGATGCGAAGCTGAATGACTTTATCCGGGGAGGAGGAGCTGGAAGTGAAGAGGGCGTGTTTGTACAATGCAGTACAATAGGCGCTAGATATCATAACAAATGTTGCTGTGCAATTTTGTAATTGGTTCCATATTTGGTAGCTCTGTGTTTCTGGCGTAAAGTGACATTGTGTATAGTGGATGAATGTTTCCAGTAGAATTAGGCAGAAAAACAAAACAAAAGAAACGGATCTTCTGCTGAATTTAGCTTCACCAACAGTTCCTTCCTCAACTTAACGTTCCATCGAAGACTACTATACGGATCAAGACTCTCACGACGTGCTCTTTCTTTTTTAGCCAGTGCATGCTATAACAGCTTGGTGCACTTGCTGTATTCAAGTAAATAACATATAGCTTTTCTATAGAAATGAAATTTGTGACTCTTTGTCATGCGTTCAGCCAACAATTTCTATTTGTTTCACTGTCTTGTAGACTTGCAGCCAATAACCAGCTTGTTTTGCTCGGCGATACATTATTTTCAAACTGCCTCACAATAAAATGATATTTAATTTTTGTATATGTACGAAGACTGTCAAAAACTCGTTGAATCATCATTTCGTAGCCGAGACTGTGTAGAAATTCAACCATCCGCCGTGTTTAAATATAACGGCATACCTTTAATGCGTTAATTTATGGTTCGGCGTTCGCACAGTTCGCGTTCAATGTGGATCGCTGTTTAAAGCCATTCTTCGCATCAGATTTGCGCTCTGCCGGAACAAAACTGCTGGTCAACCAAATATTTTGTTTTCGTATTTTCACCTCAAGATTGTCGAAAATGACCGGGGCTTTTTAAATGGTCCGGCAACGGGGTCTCTTTTTCCTGTGAATGCCATGGAGTGCTCACGATTCAAATTTTGAGCATTGTTTATTCGGCGTTAGTTCTTTCCAGTCCTAGCGAGCTTTTGGAAGGCGCATCTTCAGCAGCTAAAGCATTAGTGGTAGCACAAACTAATGCACGTTCCTCATTATGCAGCTAAAGTTTCTTCCTCATTTTACGGATGTCACTCTTAAGCCTAGTTCACACTAAAACATCCGCTTTCTACAGCGACCGAAATTCCCCTGCCGCCGAAACGCAGCGTCGTTCGCACTGGATGCGCCCCGTGCCGCCGATTATGCCATCCACTACGGGGCGAAGGCGGGATGGATGCGCTGTCACCCGGTTGTTGTCGCGGCTCGCAAACGCCACTACGCTATCCGGTGGTGTATACTTCGACAATTCTCATACGCAAGAAGCAAGAAAAGACAGTACTGCTTACTTTGCTGGCAAGTGGCTGTCTTGTAATGCACGAAGAGCAGAAAAACCACCGACGCTAGCGGCGTTGGTGGGTTCGTTTTGCTCTGCAAGACCGCAACAAGCTCGGTCACGCCAACAGCAAGCTCGGTAACCTTTTTCACGAAATACGGACGCGAAGTAGGCACAGAGTAGGTTAAACTCCCGTTGGTTTCAACATTCAGTTACGTGCACTGCAGCA
Source organism: Rhipicephalus microplus (assembly GCF_043290135.1). Classification (NCBI taxonomy): domain Eukaryota; kingdom Metazoa; phylum Arthropoda; class Arachnida; order Ixodida; family Ixodidae; genus Rhipicephalus; species Rhipicephalus microplus. The sequence goes on from NC_134708.1 coordinate 97,381,057, forward strand.
TAACAAGTGAGTATATAGGGCTCGGCCGCCATTTTTCAAAATTCCTTGACTAGCGCTCCTATTGGTCCGCGGTGACTGATTCGGCGGCAGACGCCGCAAAAATCGGTCCGAAAGCGATCGGCGCGGAGAGGGCCCTTTCGGCGGAACTCGCCGCCGCCGAACCGGATTCGGAGCACTTTCGGCGGCCGGAATGCTCAGTGTGAACGCGGCCTTAAACGCTCCCGCGGCCGTTGGCACTCCAACTCAGTTCAACTTTCCAAGGTTATTCAGTTTTTAAAGACGATAGCTTTTCTTGGGGACCTTCGACAGAAAAATTTCGGTCTGTCTGTCTGTCTGTCTGTCTGTCTGTCTGTCTGCTCTAAAGATTCCTCAAACGGCACCAAACGGCCTACCCCATTCGCAGCACTCACCAATATCGCTGTAGGTTTAGCATTCATAGTTGTGCGATTGTCAACTAAAAAGCTATTATTGCGCATATCTGAGGCGCCATCACAATCCTTCGAAGTTTTGTATGTTTGCCTTTATACTAGAAGAGGCACTCTAAGGAATGTAGCGCTTACCGCGCAGCGCTAACAGTGCAACGCGATGCTTAAAAAGGTGTTTCCAACGATTTGCTACGACGTCACGGTGGTGGCACCTGCCCGTTGCTTTGCGTTCTACACCTTATCACCTCCGAGATTGGCGCGCATCCTTCTCCGCGGGCTGCACGCCTTCGTTTTCGAAAATAACTGCCAGATGGCGCTGGTGTCTAACGTGCCTAGATGCGCTCGTTCGCCTCCGCTACATGCTCGAGGCACTCCAAAGCAGTGCCTCCAGAATACCATTCACCGATGTTCTTGCGCAGAACATCAAATAAACATTTTGTTCACTCTCTCCAGACGCAAGACTATCGTCTTTCGACTACATTTGCGGTGTAACATGCAGATTTGGAACCAATTTTTTTCTTAATTTTTTCATTTCATACCTCAATGCTTAGGAACGATCGATAGATTTTATTGTTATCTGCTGCTCAAACTCATCCCGTTGTCCTGCAAATTTAACTTCATCCTTCATTTTTCTTTCATAAGTGCACTTCGTTACCTGATCTAAAAAAAAAAAAAAACGTTCGTCGACGATGAAATTTGAATTCATCTGCCACAGTTTCCCAAAAAACGTCCACCTATTATTTTATCTCCCATATCACATTTAACAAACCAATGATCGCTGAAGGAATTGAGTAGACAGCATAGGTCTTACAGCGTGCGATTATTTCAAGCGACACGTAAATGTGACCTAGGCAAGCATGGCCATTCCTCTGAATTTGCTTGAAATGAACGTCTCGCGTCACAAGGCTATATGACGGAAGTTCTAACCAGCGGGCGATTTATGAGTGTCCGTTTTTCAACAGTCTACCTGTGGTCTCTTCGAAACAAAAAAATTTGCAAGCATTTCCGTGACAATGTGCTGTCCATCCCAATCTATACAGAGCGCTATATATACTGCATGCAAAAGTCAGTATGTACTTTAACGAGCTAAGAAAATGAAAGCAGCTCCAAATTCAAAAACGTTCTTTTTAAGATTACATACCGGGACACTTTCTGTAAGAACATTTCTAGAGGAGCGAATGTTTTGTTTTTTTATGCCATGGGAATCCGACTGTGAAATCCGTAACCAACCGAAAACAATTGACCACGTTTTTTTACACTGTTGGGATGGGGTACACTTTTGGGATGTTTATCAGAGGGCATTCATTAACTAATTTTGGTTATACCTTCATGGAATCGGCTATTAAGCAGTAGAGAATGATGATGGATTATCTTTTCATTTAATCATGAAGACTGCCTTGCACAGCACATGGTGCTCTAGAATGGCTGAATTTTACTGTGTCCCTGATGGCAAACCAGCAAGATCGTATATTCAATAAAGTATCATCATCATCATCATCATCATCATCGTCGTCGTCGTCATCATCATCATCATCATCATCATCATCATCATCATCAGCCTGACTACGTCCACTGCAGGACAAAGGCCTCTCCCATGTTCCGCCAGTCAACTCGGTCCTGTGCTTGCTGCTGCCGATTCATACCAGCAAACTTCTTAATCTCATCTGCCCACCTAAGCTTCTGTCTCCCCCTAACCCACTTCACTTCTCTGGGAATCCAGTCAGTTACCCTTAATGACCAGTGGTTATGCTGCCTGCGCGCTACATGCCCGGCCCATGTCCATTTCCTCTTCTTTATTTCAACTATGATATCCTTAACCCCCGTTTGTCCCCTAATCCACTCTGCTCTCTTCTTGTCTCTTAAGGTTACACCTACCATTTTTCTTTCCGTTGCTCGCTGCGTCGTCCTCAATTTAAGCTGGACCCTCTTTGTAAGTCTCCAGGTTTCTGCTCCGTAGCTAAGTATAGCTACGGAGTAATAAAGTATAGCAAGATTTATCGATGTAGAAAGAACAAGTGATGATGTTTCTTCGTGATTAGAAAGGGTAGAAGCCCTGCTTACGACGAAAAAAATTAAGTCGCAGTGTTTATCAGTGCTTGACTGCCGTGGTAGTGCGTTTTGTGTCATTTTCGTTGTGCATGTTTATAGTGTAATGTAATATAATTATCTCGTCCGCCTGTTTGACGTACAATCGCAAATAGTAAAAAAAAAAGATTCACATTTTAGTGTAATTGTGCTGGGATCTAAAAGTTGCTGAAAGAAAACTTCCGTTCACAGTATGATTCTAACGTTAAAATAGTGAAAACAACAACAAGAACAATAATGAAACAAAAGAAAAACGATGCACTATAGGGCCGCCCACTTACGTCCTGTAATCTCTCTCGAATTTCTGCTGTGAGGGCGAAGATGACAACATATTTCTGTGAGCTGGTATTAATAACACATCGCTATCGATAGAACTAAGAACGCGAAGCAGTAAAACACGCAGAGGTGGTACATATGTAAAACGGGGTGCAATTTGTTAATGTGCTGTGCGTATATATTGTTGGTTGATACGCCTTCACAAAGGTGGCATATCAATGTCTGTAGGCTTGTTACTTATCTCCTGCCCCGCCCGATTCGGAAGGGGTGACGAGTGTCGAAAGCCTTAATCGTTCCTTTTCATTTCGCAGTTTACAGGCTGAGTATGGGTGTTTACGCCTCATACGCAGCTTTTCATAATATGACTACCCCACCTTCCCGCAGAAATCCTGTCTCTTCCTCTCTTTTTTGGCGGGCTTTTCAAGTATGTGACTTGATATGTACACAATGGATATGACTTGTTAGTATGTACCCAATGTCCTCGCCGCCCTGAGGACTGCTATTGAATCTACCTGCGTCATTTTTTTTTAGTTCTTGATGCGTATATTGCTATTTATTTCTGTTTTGCATGTGTAATGATCACATAGATAACGTAATCCGGACAGAGCGAGTTTTTCGGATGGAAGTATATTATTTCTAGTACCCTCAAAGCAAATAAATGTCGTTGCAAGAGATACTGACTTCACAGCTCAGCCAATTTTATGAATTTATCCTTTTAAACTTCGCGCTGGGATTTATAGCAGCAGCAAGCAGTACGGCCTCAGAGCGCACGACAGCGTACAAAAACAGAATAAAACAAATATTCTAACAAATTACAAATGGAACAATACAAATTAGCTAATTGTGGTGGTGCGATTCCCGGAGAAAGTTAGTTATCTGTGTCACCACCAGAGGCGTATCCAGAATTTTTTTTAAGACGATAGTCTTTCTTAGTGACCTTCGGCGCCAAAATTTTGGTCTGTCTGTCTGTCTGGTAATTTGTCTGTTTGTCCACTCTTAACGGCACCGGGTACTTGAAACGGCCGACGCTATCCGCAGTGCCCACCAATGTTGCTCAAGATTCAGCGTTCATACTTGTGAATTGTCAATTCAAAAGCAATTATTGCGCATGTCTAGGGCACCATAACAACAGGTGTATATTTTGCATGTGCGTCTTTTACTAGAAAATGCATACATAAGTAATTCTAAGGACCGCAGCGCTCATCACGCTGCGCTGACCATGCAACGCTTTCACGAAAAGGCGATTGTTTCCAACGCTTTGCCGTGACGAGACGTTTGGCACCTACCCGTCGCCTTGCGTTCTACACCTTAACAACTCGAAGACGGGCGCGCACACCCGTCTCAGAGCCACGCGCTTCGTTTTCCAAGAAAACAGCCAGATGGCGCTCATGTCTCACGTGTGACGTGACTTGGTGCGCTCGTTCGCCTCCGTTGCACGCTCGAGGTGCTCTAACGCAGCGTCTCCAGAATACTATTCACCAATTTTCTTGCGCAGAACATTCAATAAATGTTTTGTTCACTCTTTCCTCACGCAAGACTATCGTCTTTCGACGAAATTTGCAGATTAACATGCAGTTACAGGGCCGATTTTTTCCGTGAGAATCGAACCATGCTTTATGTGTGTTTGAATGTGCGTTTCAATGTATGCGTCAATGTTTACGCTAGCAGAATTTGAAAAGTTTTGGGAGAAGAAAGGTTCTAACCCGCATTCCCCTTTACCGACACGGTGGCTACGCTGATGGTGACCCCCCAAATTAACGTAGGCCGAAGCATCTGACCTGTCGCGTAGAATTGAGGGTTAGGCACAACGCGGTAAGCGCATTTACTAAAGGGAAACTTCGTTTATTTTGTCTTTCGATTTAATTTTGGCTTCCGTCATTTGATACTTGATTATACCTGTCTCAAAACGAGTGATATGCAGCGAACTTGACAGATGAAATAACTGTGATTAAATTACTTTTTGGTGCAATGAGTAAGGTAGTGAATTGCTTTTGTGGGCTGGTAATTTATTACAGTAGTGAAGAATTACTTCACGCGAATAAATTAGAAAACAATGGGATGTAAGTAAATGAAATTGATCTCTGTGCTATACGTAAGGCGGGTCAAGTTGACGAAAAATCGCTAAAAATTCAATCTTCATAAACTGTGAATAAATTGTACATGAATTGTATGCACATGACGGACGTTTCGTGAAGTAGTTTGGAAGTAATTTCGTTACTTTTTTCAATGTTAACAATAATGTAATGACACTAGTTTGAGGCGGCTGTAAATCTTAATGTAATTAGTGGTGTAATTTATCTGCATTCAGTAGTTTTTTTTTTCATTGCTCCTACTCAGTAGCTGCCCGAAAAAAACTTCATATTTCTCAAGATATGAAGAATGTAATATTACTGTTTACTGTTTGCCAAGAGCAAATTATAGGTGGTAAGAAAAAAAAGAACTTCGGTGTACTCACCTTGGCTGTTGGTCAGTCTCGCTGCGAGAGAGGCGATCACGAACGCTGAAAACAAGCTTCTCAAAGTGCACATCGCCATCCTACGCAACGCAAGGAGACGTACAGGCCTCCCGGGCCGCCGTCTTTACGGAAGGCAGGGGCTTTCCTCAGAGAGCGCACCGGCAACGCGATGCCGATCAGCCAACTCGAAGAAGTCTTAGAGAGCGCGTTAGCGATGAACGAATATTCGCGCCAGCGCTCGGACTCGTGGCGCCTCCTATACGTTACAAAAGGCAACAGCGGCGAGCTCGCGCGCGGGGCCGTTGCCATAAGAACGGAAAGACGCGCCGTTTTGGCGCGAAGAACGAATGTGTCAGACCTCTCAGTTGGCCATGTTGATCCGCGTGGTCTGTAGAACTCCAACAAAAGGTACGCTCTGAGGTCAACACATGTAACTGCGCGTCAAACTGCAAAGACGACGCAAGGACGACCTTTGGTTTGAGTTTTACGCGCTGTTACATGTGTTGAAATGAACCAACTAGCCCAGCAAGCAACCACCGTTGGCTCTGAGTTCGAAGTTATTTCATCGGTTGCTGGAGGGTTTATCGAATTAAAAGGAAACAGGGATATTTCACGTCTACTGTGGACCCAAAAAAGTCGTTCCACTCATTGAACTGCAGTGAGTGTATACACCAGGGCGGGGACGAGACACAGGAGGAAGGCGGTTTAAGTATTATTGACCCATACGCGGCAGTTGACGCTGAACACTGCTTTAGAAAGGGCGGCCAAACATAACACCATGATATCATCCATGAATCACGTTCGTCGCTTGTGACAGGTCGTCCAGAGCAGAGGCGTAGACGGGGTTGCATCGATTCTTACTGTCAATCGTGGTCGTGCGTGCCAATTTGTATGTCTGTGGGTATAAGGGGTGTTTCAAGAAATGCGTCTAATATTGTTTAGAGATCAGCAAAAGACCCTGTTTGCTCGCTGTCTTCACAGTTGCTTTTTTTGTGGCGGCAGGCATCTTGAGAAAGTTTAAGACATCATTTGAAACAGTAATTAGGAAAGCTAAAGTAATTAACGTTTTATTTAGCGGAGTTAGGCAGTTAAGTTAAACGAGAGAATTTAAGTCCTTGGTGCGAAGAACTAATTGCCACTTTGAGATTTAGGAAAAAGTTACCTCTAGGAATAGCTACGAATTAATAAATTACTCCTAAATTCTGCGGTGAAACCGAAACCAGGGGATTGATGAGCGCAACAAGCAGACGACTACAATGACGTCACTGTCCAAAACATGGGCGCAGTTCTTCCCCGTTCGTTAACGTATGTGCGTCATGCGCACTTTGATTGCGAGCGCAGCCCACACACCCACACAACGAAATCGGTTGATAGTTGATATAAAAAGGCTCCTTCATGTCATTTGCTCTCTTTCGCGTTTCGGTTTCGGTTTAGCCGCAGAATTAGAGAGAAATTCATTAATTCACAGTTATCACTACAGAGGCCGCTTTTCTAAAATCTCAAAGTGGATATCAGTTTTTCTCATGAAGGACTTCAGTTCTGCTATTTGACTCAACTGTCTATCTACACTAGTTAGAAAGTTAATTAATATAACTTTCCTAACTCCTGATACGAAACTATATCTTCAACCCTCTTAAGACGCGTGTAACTACAGAAAAAACAACTGTGAAGACAGCGAGCTAATAGCGCATTTTCCTGATATTTTAAAGAACATAGGACACAGTTCTTGAAACAGCTTGCATATACGCGGGCAAAATGGAAAATGTTAGGGCAGGGGGTGTTAAACAGCACCCCGTTGCACCGGCTACGCAAGCACTTTAGGGGACATCATTTGGGTCGCTGTATCTCAAAAGTTCCAGTCGTAAGGCTGCAATCTACATTCACGCTAAGTATGAGTTGCAGCTCGCCCGCTGTGGTTAAAGTGACACCAAGCATGAACAAGGACACCGACATGCGTTAAATGGGTTCAGAAATTGCCGCTAACTGCAAGAGCTTAACGCACCAATTTTTTTTTCTATGTTGGTGCCGATCTGCAGCGTTGGCGCCATTTTTAGCCCAGAAAGCGTGTCGCAACCTAAATGTAGTGTGATTCTACTTTCGCAAAAATATTTCCGAGCCCTCTTCTTTTCTTGATTTTGTATGCTATCAGCTTTAGAAAGTGTAGGTGTGTAAACTTTCCTCGCATCTTTTTTTTTTTTTTCGGGTGCCTGCTGTGGATTTACTGGCATCGAAAGGCTGCATGGGTCAGGCGTTGCCAGCAAGAATTTCTCGGGATTTATGGGCAGCGGAAGTCTAAATAAAGTGGCAGTCGACTACTGTGCCTCATTGATCTTATTATTTATATATAGAAATATGGGAAAGTAGTCTACATCAGAGCGGGGGATCCCAATATCATGGTAGTAATATGCAAGGCATGCACAAAGATAAGATAGTTGAAAAGAATAAAAGGAAAAAAATATTCACATGCACTTTGTACATAATTACAATATGGGGCGTATAAAGCATGAACAAAGTCTCTAAGCGTAGTCTAGTTCATACGGCGTGATCACATCGCAGATAGAGTACGGAAAGATAGTTTTTATTCACTTACACGTTTCTTGACTATGACATGTGCTCAATAATAACTTAACACTACGAAATAAAGCAATAAGAACCGTGATGTAAACAGGTAATTAAACTTGTCGAGCGCAGAAGCACTGTTACATCGACGGCAACAGTGACTTTTCTCTCACTCTCTCTGTTTTTCAGCTTTAGTTTATTACTTTGGGGAAAAGTTACTAAAAAAGCAAATACACAGGTGAGGGTCCCAAAGTAAAAAAAAAGAAAGAACTGTAGTGGGGCTCTTTCTAACGCAGAAAATGAACGGAATATTGGGAAAAATCCAAACATATCGGACAAGATGTTTACAATCACATTTTCCCCTTTCCCATTGTAAGGTAGCCTACCGGGCTCAGCCCTAGTTGACATCGCTGCCTTTCTTTTATCTTCATTGCCCCCCCCCCCTCTCTTTGTGTTCAGTAAAATTGAACGAAGAGCGTTCAAGGTTTAAGGCGACAGCGTTAAAGAGCTCGTTTCGCAGATATTCTGGCGTCCGCGTCGTTAGTTGTGAGCGAAAAATCATCTTTGCGTCAACAAAAAATCGAGCATCTTTGCGTGACCGAAAAATCTATAGATACAAATAAATAAATAAATAAATAAATAAATAAATAAATAAATAAATAAATAAATAAATAAATAAATAAATAAATAAATATTTTTAATAGCTAAATATTGCTAGTCTTGGCAGCGAATGAACCCGGATCGCTTACGTGATAAACGTGTGTTCAACCACGCATCTGCACCTCCGCTTGTGAATATAGTGAAAATAACTTCCTCTCTTTGGAAATGCTGTGATAGTACTATTAACTTTCATACTTCACAAACACACGCGTGCTCTTTACAAGCTTCACAATACAAAATGAAATATTGCCGTAATAATGCGTGGTACTGGCGTAAATTGTCATTGCGCGTCATAAGATGCAATTATCATACACTCTAAAAAAAGAGTGAGTAAAAAGGGTGTCTTTTTGTCCCACAACATTAATCGTCATCTATATTGCGTTCCATCCTTACGCTAGCGCCCCGCGCCCGGTACATTCCGGTCACGATCGACATGCCCATTATCAGTGTTACATTGCATTCTCGATAGGAAAGTGGCCAGGGCCAAGTTTTCAAGAAAGGAAGCGCTCGCAAGCCTGATGACGATTATTGTTGTGGGACAAAAAGACACCCTTTTTACTCGATATTTTTTTAGAGTGTAGTGACTTGATAGTTTAAAGCCAGGCACGCACTACAAAAGACACACACGTTACTGCATCCGTAAATGGACCGCAGCACGGTTTCGGGCGATCTTGCACAAACGCATTTTACCGGTAGACCAAGTCCCAAGAGTTATTTAGAGACTGATTTAAGCTCTCTACGTAAGTTGTGTAATTTATTACAACGCTTTAAAGCTGCGAATCGTTGCATATTGGTGCAGATCGTTGCGACTTGGTGAAACGCGTTTTCAACCACCCATTCACAGAGTGGCATGTTCTGGTCGCTTGACGAGGCCAGAGCACGTCAGTATGCACATCACAGTGGTCGCTGATCTGATTGGTTGTGATGGGTTGTAGAACGCGCGCAAGTAAGATCGGCTCGTAGAGTGACGGCACCTGTCGGAGCAGATATGAACAACTCCGCGATCTTAGTCTTTCTTGCCAGACGGCGTGAGTGCTGCCAGGTGCACTATGCATGTGATGGCCTCCAAGACCGCGCGCAACCTATCGGCTTGCGATCTCGGCGGTCTAGACCAGTAAAGCTCAAAACGACGAGCGCGCTCATGAGAGCTCTGCGATCGCCAGCGATGCCATCGTGCCTCTTAAGTTGAGAAGGCCAGGCAGAGGTGGGAAGGAGGATATGATATAATTGTCTGTAGTGGCCTTGGTACATGGCGAGTCACTAAAGTTCTGGTGCAAATGGGTTGATGATGCTCAAGCTTAAACGCTGACAGAACTTCAAAAAAACTATTTCAGGTTCTCTTTGAGGCCACGCAGTCGGAGTACAGCAAGTTCGATAAGATGTCATCATAAGTGTTTTGAAGTACGCGCTAGGAACAGAATATTGCTATCGCGTCCAACTTTTAAAGTCGAAGCTCAAGGGTCCCCAAATATTTTATTTATGGCGTAGTGCTTACCGTGCAAGTTCGCTTGTGGCAGTTACCCAAAGAATGTTAAAAAAAAAGCTAAGGGCCACTCTTCCACCTTTTGCTGTAAATGTTCTGGTCGTTCCGTGTAGGTCTAGCAGTTTTCTTTAAATGCATCTCAATACAGAAATAAAAATTACTCAAAAAGCATCTGTAAGATGCTACCGGTATACTCCTGTGTCGCGATACTACCCCGCCCTGACGCTTGTCATTGGCTTATTTAACTAATGTGCCTACAGCAGTCGAGAAGCAAGATGGTGAGTTTAGCTAGTCAGGGGGTGGCGTTCATTTATCAAGAATTAGATTTAAACGCACCGAAAAAAAATGGCAGCATATCCACGGAGTGAATGATGGGGAGTGGGGCGAAGCATTCGTCCGTCCATTCGTTCTTGCTTCCGTCCGTTCCTGCGTACGTCTGTGCAACCGTCCATGCGTCCATCCACCCGTCCGTGCGTGCGTCTGTTCGTGCGTCCGTCCCTGCGTTCGTCCATGCATCCGCGCCTGCGTCCGTTCATGCGTCCATCCATGCATCTGTCTGTGTGTCCGTTCGTCCATCTATTCAGCACTCCAAGTACCACCATCTCCCATCTTTTCATCATATATTCTCCATACATCCAGCGGACATTTCAAGGACTAAACGGGAGGTGGCACATGCACACTTTCTTACGGCTTGCGCTTCGGGTTTACTTCCCACCTTTAACCACCTCGAGTTTATGGTATATACTAGTTCACTGTATTCATGGCTATGCGGCCCAACGCTCGCTAAACCTTTCTAAAACCAAGGAGGTTACACCCAGTGAGTATAACGTAGCAACCCTTTCTTGTCAGATCGTGCTCAATGTACATGCCAATAGCTGCTAATGGGGATCGCAGCGTGCGCGTTACCTAAAGGCCGAATGCTCCTGTCTCTCATTCCCCCTTAGCAGCCATTAACATGTGCATTGAGCACTATCTTTTATTGTTCAACAACGCACAGAAGAAATCTCTCACCGGAACCACCTTGGAGGTCAAAATCGTAAGGACCGCTATTGAGAGTATGTGTCACTGGTGGTTACGTACTACGAGGGACGCACAAGCCACGCCATAAGGAGCTTCGCCCCTAAAAAACGGAAGTGGTAGAAGATGACAGGGCAGCGATTCGAATATTCACGTGCCGCATTAATGGGATGAACAGTAGAACTTTTTCAACGCGAAAGCGTTGAATAGCTAGTTTCGCCGAAGGAAGGGAGGAAGGGCCTGGAATCTGTGGCACTCACCCACGCTGGGAGAGTGGCCAAGAACCGTGTAGAAATAACGGCGTCGGTATCGCGTAAGCGTCCTCGGTTGCGATTGAAAGGTCATAATCTAGTTCGTGACCGAAAAATGGCGAAAGGTGAAAATAAAATAACCGATCAAAATTTTCAGTTAAGAGTGATGATCGATCTTACAGGCCAGCTGCATGTCAAGCTGGTCTTCTACTACACAGTCACCGGAATGGTTAACACTGCTTTGAAAAACAAAACAAAACAAAAGAAATACTGTTGTGTTATATTGTCGAAAAAGTCTCCTTAATTAACGCGTCGTATAGGGCATGACAGACGCACAGAGTTGCACAAGGCGTCAAAAAATGTGAATTGAACAACGAGTGGCTGCTTTAAATGCCCGCTCATCACAAGGATCTCAGACATATTCAGTCATCATCAGCAGCAGAAGCACCACCAAAGTGAAGAGATGCATGGGTACGCGGTATGTCCTGCAACGATGCGTAGTGAGCCGTTCGCTGATTCGCAAAAGGAATAATTATCGCGTGCTGAGCATTTAACTACCGTGTTTTCTGTAGGAATTCAGACATACTTTGAAATGACTAATGTTAAGCGCACAGTCGTTGAGGCATGAACCCAGAACGGAAGCAGGCTAGGAGTTCAGGAGGCGATGCACCAGAGTGCCGACCACGCCATCGCGATCTGCTAGTGAAGGCGGAGCTCCAGTGCCCTCCAATTTTTGATGCTCTATTACCGCCACGATGATTTTAACCTCTATTAACGCAGTTTTGCAGTAATACATGGTTTATATTGAAGCTGGTTATCATGGACACGCGAGGGACGGCGGACAACTACAAAGCAGGAGTTGCAAGTTGAAAACGCCAGTCCTCAGAGGGGCTCACGCTTTACACGACCAATGTCCTTCAGAAAAAATGGTGTATCGTTGAGCACCAGGGAAGCATAAAAGCAAACGGGTAGTCAAAACGCGGCTGGTCCTCAGAAAAAGCGTGAATTAATGTGAGTTGCATTGCTCCACACACTTCGGAATTTCAGCGATTGCCGCACCGAATGCGTGACCCGGACTTGGCATGACGTGGGCGCGTTGGTCATCCTCAACCGTCGCCTCGGCATTCATCGATGTGGATGACTGGGAAGGGCCACTGGTTGAAGCTTTCTCGTCTCCCTGGCGTTGTGTGGCACTTGTGGGCGGTTGCTCACTTCGAAGGATATGGTGCTCTTTTGGCGTGCGTAACCTGCCGATAAGTATACAATAGATGATGTATCGAGGACACAGAAATACACGATCCTTGCTTTCCAGCCGCAGGGACAGTTCTTGAACGTCCGGCGCATCCTGGGTCATCGCGAACAAGTGGTCGGCCATCTCGGCCTCCCCGATCTCGCCGCCATGGAGAGTCCAGTAGCGCTTGTACGTGTCGCTGACGCCTTCCGAGAACCAGGCTAGGGAGTCGTGAAACACTCCAGGTTTGGGCGCCGTGCCATGCGGTGAGACTGTGACGGGATGCTTGGACAACATTCCAGGAGGACTCACCACACGGGTTCTCGTTGTCTTTCTTGTTCTACTTCTGTTGTGGCTCATACCCACTCTGGAGGATTGGCCAATATTTGAATTGCCCTATAAAATCTTCTTCATTTTAGGGTAATAGAGGGCACAAAATGAAAATGACATGAATGAAATAAAATGAAATTTTAGAATGAAACTTTGATGATCATTTTTATTTACCAGCTATAAAGCTTTCTTTAATAGTAATGGATAACAAATTAATTAAAAAACGCTCTCAATCTCTGCTCAACAGAAGAAGAGACCCTTTAGATGACGACACGTGCCAAGCTGTAAATACTAGTCCATGATTAGAGTGATGCCAAGTTGCCCCGCCACGGTGCTCTAGTGACTAAGGTACTCGGCTGGTGACCCGCAGGTCGCGGGATCGAATCCCGGCTGCGGCGGCTGCATTTTGGTGTGGTGGAGGCAAAAATGCTGTAGGCCCGTGTTCTCATATTTTGGTGCACGTTAAAGTACCTCAGGAGGTCTAAATCACCAGAGCCCTCCAGTACGGCGTCTCTTATAATCATATGGTGGTTCTTGGACGTTAAAACCAGAACTCAGCCGACCCGCAGCAAGCGTGCTGCTCAAGGAGGTTTAATATTTAAACCTCCTTGAGACATACATATATATATATAGTGGGAGTAATAATTCAATGGGCCAGTTGGTCTTTGTGAAGGTATGGGATATGGCACAACGGGAGCGTTGTCAACAAGGATAAATATATTTATTTCCCAACAGTTTCGGGAGGGGTCCTCCCTTCATCAGGGGATAACTCATCCCCTGATGAAGGGAGGACTCCTCCCGAAACTGTTGGGAAATAAATATATTTATCTATTTATCCTTGTTGACAACGCTCCCGTTGAGCCATATCCCATACCTATATATATATATATATATATATATATATATATATATATATATATATATATATATATATATATATATATAGATATATATATATATATATATATATATATATGTTTGTGTGTGTGTGTGTGTGTGTGTGTGTGTTGCATGTTTTGCGTCTTTAAAAAAGCACAATTTTTTTCGCTAGTAACTGGCATTTTCGAGTATTTCATTGAGAATTCATTCATGAGAGCCAGGGAGTGGACAAAAAGGTAATGGTTGCACTGGAAGGTATTAAAGCTATTTCAGGCATGGCTGTGGCAATTTCGCCACTTGAACAAAAAAAAAACACTACAGTTTGTTAATCTTGACCTTAATTATTAGATGAATTCGCAGTGTCGAAGCCGAAAAATCAGGCCGTTCACTGTATCGTGCACATAGATGGCATTAGGAGCAGTTTGTCTTGACTATTCTGAGCCTCGAGATGCAGCTCCGGGCCACACAAGAAGCCAAGGAGGTGGCAGTTGCGCATGGCCTGATCACCTACTATTTGTGAAAAGTACCATTTTTCACTTTAATAAAGTAGTTTCTCTGTCTCTCCTGGCTCGGATCGAATAGCTTCGTACGTATGGCGTGCACCCTTTGGGGCAGGTTGGGTGCAGACTCACTAAATTTTGAGTAAATGAAGCAGGGTGTAGCAGTCAGGGCACTTGAAAGCAATTTGGTGCATTTGGAACAGTAATAGCATCCCTGAATTCGCATTGTGTGGCGCCTGGTCGTCGCTTTAATGTTATTAAACGCGTTATTACACGTGTCAACGTGAGTCCTTACATATGTTGAAGAGTTGCAGATGCCTATATAAGCAGTTGTGTGCACTAGAGCGATGATGCGAACTGAAAGATGCGTATTAGCAACATCAGAAGCTGATAAGTAGCTCTGATGCTCGCCAGGATGCTGGCCCTGGACACTGCTACATAATAAACTTCAGCGCATGGCAACTAAGCCCAATTGACGTTAACCCGACATTGTGGCTTGTGGCTATATCAAATGATTACAAATTTAAGTTTATAAAGTTGGGTAGGCAGCACTGCGACCGCTATTGACGGTTAACGAAGATTAGCGTCTATTTGAAAAGTACCTCCGAGAGCTGGAGTAGCTCTGTGGTAAACTGCTTCATTGCCACGCAGAATGCTTGGGTTCGATTCCAGCTGGGACTTTGACATTTATTCTTTGCATTCATAGGATCAACGCTACCGATTTCGGGTACTCCTTAACGCTTGCGCGTTAAAATTGCCCATGTGTGTTCTCGTCGTTCTAGGGTATATACTAAGTGTCAGTCACCTGTGGCACATACCCGCATACGAGCGGCACATACCCGCCCATGGGTATGTGCCACTGTTTTGCGGGAAGTGTTTGACGACGTACGCGACGGGAATGTGACATTATTATTGTCTTGACCAGCACGTCATATTCGTCAAACCATCTTTGCCTCCCATGCTAATTTTGGTTTATGCCAAGTTAAGGGGATGACCACGAGAGCATCCAAACGTAAGCGGCTAGATAGATAGATAGATAGATAGATAGATAGATAGATACGCTTAATGTCGCCGAAGTTCACTAAGAAATGCTTTGCATTTTAAACCGCCAGGTCTGCGCAGAACGTGCAGCACTGTCACAGCGGAAGCTTGAAGACCAACCTTTCAAACCTTTTTTAACACTCTTTGGGCAACTGCTGCAAGAACATTTGTAAGGCACCCACTACGCCATCAATAATTGTGTAGTAGGCAAGCATTCATGACGCCATTCTTTGTCATTCTTTGGAAAAACGTGGTACCCGTTGCGCACTTGCGAGAAATTTCGTGCATTTTTTTTATGCTGTGACTTACGACAATGAAGAATTATGCCAGGAGCTTTTGCGATCCGGGGCACGATCCCTCACAGTGGGTATGCGCCGCAGTTATTAGGCAAACAACATCAAGCTTTTGTAATGGCTTGAACAACCCTCCTGAGGTCAAAGCCATCTTGTCGATGGAACAGGTAGTGCTACAATTAGCCACAACAGTCACTGTGCAGGCAAAACATGAATAATTGTTATCAAAATGTTGCGATCTTCCAATGGAGCGCGAATAGTATTCGCCCTAAGTGTGCAGACTTCAGAAAATTTGTGGCTCAGAGCTCGTTTCCAGTGTTATGTATTACAGAGGCCGGGGTAGACACTTCTTTTTGGTTATCGAACTACGTTGTGTATATGTCCTCTAGATCTACATGACCGAGCAGAGTGATGATATGTGTGAGAAAAGATCTGCCATCAGTACAGTTGAATGCTACATCATCAGATTATCCAGAATATGTAGCATGTGAGGTTAGATTTGGTCGAGTAAATATAACAGTAGTCAGCGTTTATCTCCAGCCTTCCACAAATAACTCGCTTTCTGCATTGACAGCACTTTTACAGACGTACAGGAAAGCTGTGATATATTGAGGAGATTTCAATGCTCACCATGTCATATGGGGAAGTGTGTACTGCGATCGTCGCGGAAAGGACCTACAAAAATCAATTCCGGATAGTTCATTATGCTTGGTAAATGACGGTTCAGTGACGTTCCTACGGGGTTTCAATTACTCGAGTTGCCTAGACCTCACGCTCTGCTCACATGATATTGCATCTGGGGCTTCATGACGAACAGACATTGAAACAAGGCGTAGTGATCATTTACCTATACTAAAACAGCATTCAAAACTACGCTTTTCTAAATTTAGGTCATGGAAAACAAATTAAATCAGCGTTCCAAGTTCGTTAAAATTCCTGAAGGTTACGCTAGAGTAGACGTTGAATACGAAAGACTTGGGTCCGTTCGCCGCAGAGCTGAAAGAAAATACAGGCACACGGGTCTACTTGAAGATTACCGCGACTGTCAAAGAACGCATGACCGCATGAGACGACAACTGGATAGACTAGGCACAAAGCGCTGGCGGGGATTCTGCACTTCGCTAACGCCATTTACGCCCGAGTCAAAATTATGGAATGTTCTACGCTCTTTAAGTGGGACAGTAACACATCACCAACCATTTAGAGCCTTAGCTTTAGTGAAGAATGTACCGGAAACAACCGTTGCGGACGAATTTTGTCAGCATATTACACGACCTAGTGCAGCCGGGCACACGCCTGAATACATTAAGTCTGTTGGGGATATTAAAGCATTGATTGCTTTTTCTCTCAATACACATCAAGATGACCTAGATCACCCGTTTTCACTGCAAGAATTAAATAATGCTCTTGCAGTGTGCCGACAGAGGACAGCAGCTGGTGCTGATGGGATAACATATGCAGCATTAAAAAACCTGGGTCCTGTGGCCACATATACTTTGTTGAAGACATTTAACAATGCATGGACAACAGAGTACCTACCACCCTCCTGGAAAGTTGCAAGAGTGGTCCAAATTCTCAAACCCGGAAAAAGGCCTTTATCCATAGATTCTTTCCGCCCTGTCAGCCTGACTAGCTGTCTTTGTAAACTTATGGAAAAGATGATAGTCGCTAGACTTCAGTGGTGGGTGGAATGTACGAACGTGCTTCCAGAAAATACATGCAGGCTTTCGTAAACACCGTTGCACCATGGATGCCATTCTAGACATTGTAACTTATGTAGATCATGAGAGGAGCTGTGGAAGAATCGTCGTTGCAGTATTTATAGATATAAAGCGAGCATTTGACACAACCAGCCACGCTCATGTAATACACGTGTAGAGAGGAAGGAGACCCCGGCGACGAAGACGAGCCATCCTGGCAAGTCAAGGTGATGAGATTAGGAGTGGGTCGTGATAGGGCTTGAGACGACTCACGTGGACAGTCTCACGACCAAGGCATCGCCTGTCTGTAGATGGCGTGACCGGCTCGATCACGTATGTGACAGGAGATCGACGTTCGACGACGCGATAAGGACCGTGAAACTTGGGGGCAAACTTAGCGGACAGACCTGGGGAGTGGAAGGGCAGTCGAAGCCAGACAAGCGAGCCCACGGCAAAAGTCTCGACTTGCTGGTCGCGGTCGTGGCGGTCTTTTTCGAATGCTTGCTTGTCCGAGGTGAATGATCGGGCCAACTGACGACACTCTTCAGCGTGGTGCAAAATTTCAGAAAGAGGGCTGAACTCTGAGACGTCGGGACGATACGGCAAAATGGTGTCAAGGGTGGAGCATGGCTCACGCCCATATAGAAGAAAGAAAGGCGAGAAGCCTGTGGTTGACTGCGTCGCGGTGTTGTACGCATAGGTCACAAATGGGAGAATGACATCCCAGTTTGATTGGTCGGAATTGACATACATGGCGAGCATGTCTCCTAGCGTTCGGTTGAAGCGCTCAGTTAGACCGTTGGTCTGCGGGTGGTAGGCTGTAGAGGTGCGGTGCACCGTGCGGCATGCCTGAAGGAGTTGTTGTACAACTTCGGATAAAAAGACACGCCCTCGATCACTTAGTAGTTCACGTGGTGCCCCGTGACGCAGTACGAAGCGTCGCAAAATGAAATTGGCTACGTCACGTGCACCAGCCGTAGGTAGTGGAGCTGTTTCAGCATACCTCGTCAGATGGTCGACGGCGACAATGATCCATCGATTTCCAGTGGCAGTGTAAGGAAGGGGAACATATAGATCGATACCAACGCGGTCGAAAGGGTGCGCCGGACACGGTAGAAGCTGTAATAATCCGGGTGAATGGGCAGCTGTCTTTCGTCGTTGGCATAATGAACAAGACCGAATGTATTTTCGTACAAAAGTGTACATACCACGCCAGTAGTAACGCCGGCAGATCCGCTGATATGTTTTTAACACACCAGCGTGAGCATGTTGTGGGTCGGCATGAAAATACGCACAGACATCAGATCGCATGTGGCGTGGTATAACCAAGAGCCATTTACGACCATCCGCGTGGTAGTTTCTGCGGTATAGTTGCGCGTCCCGTATCGCGAAACGTGTGGCTTGGCGGCGAAGAGCGCGTGGGTACGCGGACGTTGAAGAGTCGGAAAGAATGTTTAGGAGAGATGTTATCCATTGGTCTTTCCGCTGTTCAGACGACATGCTTGTGACGGAAATGGGAGCGATGGAGAAGTTGGTGTCCGAATGCAGGTCTGCGGTGGATCTCACTGGTGATCGTGAGAGGGCGTCCGCATCAGAGTGTTTTCGTCCTGAGCGGTAGACGACACGAATGTCGAATTCTTGTAGTCGAAGAGCCCAACGTCCAAGGCGACCTGAAGGATCTTTTAGCGACGCCAACCAACAAAGTGCATGGTGATCGGTCACAACGTCGAAACTTTGTCCGTACAAGTAAGGACGAAACTTGCTTAACGCCCAAACGATTGCGAGGCATTCTTTTTCAGTTACGGAGTAGTTCATCTCCGCTTTCGTGAGTGCGCGGCTTGCGTATGCGACGACGTACTCTGGAATACCTGGCTTTCGTTGCGCGAGTACTGCTCCCAGACCAACGCCACTGGCATCTGTGTGCACTTCAGTGGGGGCACTTGGGTCGTAATGGCGTAGAATCGGTGGGGACGTAAGTAGGCGGCGCAGTGTACGGAAAGCTTCGTCACATGCCGGGGTCCAGTTAGAAAGATTAGCTGGACCGTTCAGTAGTTGTGTAAGTGGGGCTATTATTGTTGCAAAGTTGTGGACGAAACGACGAAAATACGAGCACAAGCCGATGAAGCTCCTACGTTCTTTGAGTGAAGTCGGCTTCGGAAAGTCTGCTACGGCTCGAAGTTTGTCTGGGTCGGGGCAAATTCCATCCTTTGTCACAACGTGACCAAGTATCGTAAGTTGGCGAGCCCCAAAGCGGCACTTCTTTAGGTTGAGCTGGAGGTTTGCCTTGGTAAGACACTGAAGAATGGTGCGCAGACGGTCGACGTGGGTAGGGAAATCAGGAGAAAATACAATAACATCATCGAGGTAACATAAGCATATCTGCCATTTAAGGCCGCGTAAAATGCTGTCCATCATTCGCTCAAACGTTGCAGATGCATTGCACAGACCGAATGGCATAACCATGAATTCATATAGGCCATCTGGCGTAACGAATGCTGTTTTGGGACGGTCACACTCTGCCATCGGAACCTGCCAGTAACCTGAACGTAAGTCCAGCGAAGAAAAGAATTCGGCACCTTGAAGGCAATCAATAGCGTCGTCGATGCGGGGAAGAGGGTATACGTCTTTCCGGGTAATTTTGTTCAGTCGCCGGTAGTCGACACAAAATCTAATCGAACCGTCTTTTTTCTTCACTAGCACCACAGGTGAAGACCAGGGGCTAGAAGATGGTTTGATGACACCGCGCTGAAGCATATCATCCACCTGTTCTGCAATTAGACTTCGTTCCTTGGGTGATACGCGGTAGGGGCGTTGCCGCAAAGGAGGGTGCGTTACAGTGTAGATTGTGTGAGCAACGGTGTTAGTTTGACTCAGTGCCTTTTGAGGAAGGTCAAATGAATCTCGGAATTCATGGAGAAGGGTCATTAGCTGGTCCCATTGATCCGGAGGAAGCTTGCTGTCGATGGAACGATTGAAGATATCCGAGGAGTAGTCATCCCACGTGAAAAGAGGAGTAACGGCGTTCAGTTGAAGTTGCTGGCCAGGGTCGTGGGACTCAATAGGCACAATAACGTTGTCATCAACAGGATGAACATAGCCCAGTGTTTCGTGAGCTCTTAAGGTGAGAGGGCATGAGCTAGGATTGCAAACGACAATTCCGGAAGTATCCTGGTGAGGTGGCAGAACGGCGTACGGCAGAGACGTACCGTGGCGGCGACTGAAAACGTCAGATGGCGAGAACACAACGGTAAAGCCGGATAATTCAGTGCGATTGACGGGGACAACGATGGCACTAAGAGGAGGAACATCGACGTCGGAAGCAACAAGAAGCTTGCCCAGGTGAGTGCGCTCATTGTCGGTAGATGGCGCATCTGAAAACACAGATAATTCCACCTGCGCGCGAGCACAGTCAATTACGGCATGGTGGCGTGACAAAAAATCCCATCCAAGTATCACGTCGTGGGCACAAGTGGTCAACACGAGAAACTCTATGTGGTACAGGACGTCCTGAATGTTTACTCTCGCCGTACATGCTCCGACTGGTCGAAGTGGTTGCGCACTCGCGGTATTCAGCAAAACGTCGGAAGGCGGCGTCGTTACTTTTCGTATCGAACGGCAGAGTTTCTGACTCATCACAGATACGGCGGCACCCGTATCAACAAGCGCAAGAGTTCGTAGACCTTCAACAAACACTTCCAGAACGTTAGTAGGGGACGGGCGAGGACTTGTACAATGCGACAATTTCGCAGCTCGTGCCTCCGGAGCTGCGGCAGTCAGTTTTCCGTCTCTACAGGGTTCGGTCGGCGACGCAGAGGGGACGGAGAATGGTAGCGGCGTGGTGAGGATGAGCGGCGAGGACCGAATGATCGGTAGTCGGTAGCAGGGCGGTGGTCTACTTCGGTTGATGAAGGGTCGCGTTCCACTGATTGTCGATCGCATTGACGTGGCAGTTCTCGTTGTGCGTTGTAAGGGGCCGGTAAAGAGTAGTCAGGGTACCTCGGAGGTGCAGCCGGACCCGTTGCGAAGCGCCGGCGACAGAAGCGCGCCACGTGACCTGGATATCCGCATTCGTAACAGATCGGGCGATTGTCAACTGTGCGCCAAGGGTTTCCGTTATAGCGCTGTTGTGTTGCTGGAAATGGCGTCGTTGATACTCGTACAGGCTGGGGAGTCAGCCCAAGCGGAGGTCGTGGTGGAGTAGCAGCAACAGCAGCATAAGTCAATGGCGCAGTGACGGGTGCTGTCTGAGAGACGGACGGCAATGCCTCAGAGACCTGCGCCTGTATTACCTGCCTGATGGCGGGTGCGAGACGCTCAGAAGAGGGTTCCGTTGCCGGTAGATACGACAGGCACGAAAGTTGTCGGGCCACCTCCTCGCGCACATATCGTTTGATTTCGGACATTATTGCGCTGTGGTCTCCACCCAGGCTCAATGCCGCGAGAGTTTCATCGGTAGCCGCTGGACGCCGTGTCATGACTCGTTGTTTGCGCAACTCCTCGAAGCTCTGGCAAAGAGTGGCGAGTTCGGACACGGTACGTGGGCCCTTGGCCAGCAGCATCTGGAAGGCGTCGTCGTCTATCACCTTCAAAATATGTTTGATCTTGTCTGCCTCGATCATTGAAGGGTCAAGGCGCTTGCACAAGTCGAGCACATCCTCGATGTAGCTTGTGAAGCCTTCTCCTTGAAGCTGTGCGCGTCCCCGTAGGCGCTGTTCGGCACGGAGCTTGCGTACCTCGGGGCGACCGAACACATCGGCAATGCGTAGCTTAAAGGCACCCCAAGTGGCAAATTCCGACTGGTGGTTGTTAAACCAGAGACTCGCCACCTCTTTCAGGTAGAAGGGTACATATTGCAGCTTCGAAGGGTCTACCCACTTGTTGCTTGCGCCTACCTTTTCAAATGTCGACAGCCAATCTTCTACGTCTTGCTCATCAGTACCGTCGAAAAAAGGTGGATCGCGCACGCGTAGCGCAGTGGGAACGATGACCATCGGAGGCTGGGTCGTACCTTGCTGGATGGTTTCTTCAGCCATGTCTGGGGTGGCAGGTAGTTTCCTGTTGCGGAGTTCCAGGTTGAGTTACCCAGCACCTCCACCACTCTGGAACGGGGTTTATTGGCGCAAGTAGTACTTGCACAGCAGGTCTATTGATGTGGAAACCGGGCGGCAGGAACCGACGCAGGAAACACAACACTCGGGGCAACAGCTCGCGCTCGGCTCCTCTTGATAAAGGCGTGACCCACTGCGGCACATATTCTTCTTCCTCTCTACACACGGTTTAATTCAGTATGGAATAGTAGGCAGGACACTAAGATGGATTGCAGAATTCTTAAGAGACAGGAAAATCTTCATTGACACGGCTGACGGTAAAAGTAAAGCGCATGAAGTTAGTCAAGGAGTCCCACAGGGTAGCGTACTAAGCCCATTTTTATTTAATTGCGTTATGGCTGAAAGATTCCAGATCTTACCTACTAGTTTGAAATATTCCATATATGGAGACAATCTGTGCATTTGGGCATCGGACACGAGCATTCAAGCAGTTCAGCAAAAACTTCGAGATGGGCTGACAATAATCAATGATTCTTTCAAGAGCAGAGACATGATTCTTTTCCATGAGAAAACATCTGTACTTCCGTTCACAAGGAAATGTCTTATGAAATTCAAACTTCAGATAGACTCTCAGCGCTCACAACTTGTGTGGCAGCACAAATTTTTAGGGGTTATTTTAGACAGACGTCTGTCTTGGGCACCACAGATAAAATCATTTGAGGACAAAGTCAACACCCTAATCAATATATTACGTCGACTGACCGAAGTGAGATGGAGTAGTTCATGTTCTTCTTTATTGCTTGTACATTCAGCAATAATTCGACAAAGAATAGGTTACTGTGCCCCGGTTTTACATGGGATATCACGTAACTTAGAGGAGAGGATTCAAAGATTGATGGCCAGAAGCCTTCGTATATGTCTTGGTGTACCGCAGCGTCTGCCAGTGCTTTCGTTATTGCGCAGTCTCGTAAACCGACTTTCCATGCTATGAGATTTACGGAAACTTGCCGGCATTATCTTCGGTTGGCAAGTCAACACGCTAATCATCCCCTATACTGAGCTATTCAGGAGAGATCAGCTGCAAGAATACACAAAACTATAGTAGAATTCAAGAGTTTACTGCCGACGCACAAATACTGGCCTCCATGTGCATCCCACCCACAATGGCGACTCTCTATCCCAGATATTGCAACTTCAATTCCGGGAATTTATTGTAAGAATGATCTGCCCATAATTGTAATAAAGCAATTAACTTTAACACGCCTTTATAATAACTATGAAGACTATATTCACGTGGACACCGATGGATCATGTCTGAATCAAAGCTCTACGTCGGCATTCTTTGTACCTGCATACCAAGCGAGAAAAGCTTTTAAACTCAGCCATTTCAACACATCCACAATGGCAGAACTCTATGCAATACTCTGTGCTTTACGCTTCATATGTTTATGGCCAGGTCCACTTCGATGGGTAGTTATCAGTGACTCACAGTCCTCATTAGTTTCTTTAGAAGGAATCAGCTTAGGAAACAAAGCTAGTGAGCTCGCATATGAAATACAGAGGATGTACGCTATAGCAAAAGATTTAAGCCACACCATAATGTTCCAGTGGGTGCGAAGCCACTGTGGAATCACAGGAAACGACATAGCTGATCAAATTGCACATGCACCACATCAAGAAAATAATATATCACAGCTACCTCTATTGATGAGCGATGCACGGTGTCTAATAAATAAGCTGAGCTGTCAACTGTCTAAGAAAACCTGGTTCGAAAATGGGGCGCAAAACTCTCTGTTGTATAACATTGATCCCGGTATAGAATTAAATATTCCGTTAATGGTCAGCCGATCGTAGAAACAGTCATCCATAGGCTTCGACTTGGTACAGCCTACACGAAGGCTTTCCTGTATAGAATAAGGCAAGCTGGCAGTACTAGCTCCTCATGTGGAGAAGCTCAAGAAGACGTGGAGAGCATTCTTCTGCATTGTAAAAATCATGACGTGCCTCGAAAGAACCTTTTTCAAAAACTCAATTTTTTGGATAAGTGACCTCCATCAATTGCAAAAATCTTGGGTCTATGGCCAAAAGGAAAGCTACAAGCCACTGCAGCGCGTGCAGTCGTTCACTTTCTGGATGAATCAGAAATAGCTCAAAAGTACTAAACAAAAAACAAATGTACTTCAATGTTAAGCGCGGTATGTTTCAGAGCAGTATTTTCGTGTTTCACTACGATATTTTGGGGAAAACATTTCTGAAAACATTTCAGTGTTTGAGCGACAAGATCACCTTAGATATTTTATTGAACTTTCACGTTTTTGTGTTAACACTTAAATTGGCGTGATTACTTGTGTTTTTTTTTACAAACTCAGTGTGGGGCGGACACAGTTCTATGCAGTGTGGACCCATTTCTGTATGGTGTGGACACCCGGTGTTGAAAAACGTGAACTCATTGTGTAAGTGTTGTGTGATGTACATATGTATAGCCTTGTGTTTGCTACAAAATGTGCGATGTTGACTTTTGTGCAAGAGAAGGGGAGTAGCCGGCGCCACGCATTGGCACCAACCTCGCCTTACATTCATTTATTAAAAAGTAGTATTGGACGACCCACTCGTTGCGCAATTCGCAATGTGTGATACCTGCTTGTTTCTTTTGCTGTTCCAAAACGCTTTTTTACTCATACTAACGCGACTCGTTTGCCGACATCAAGCCTGCTGAAGACCAGTTTGCAGAGGAGTCGCAAGCACCGGTGAGGCTCAGGAATAATAAAAAAAAGTTTTGTCTTGAACATCTGTGCAGGCAAGCATAATTTTGAATTGATGAAATGGAAAGGAATCGTATTGAAATATTATGATGATCACATTTTATGGCATTTTTTCTATGCATCATAGGAAGAAACAATTACTGCATATCTACGGAGTGAATGAGGATGAGCAGGGCGAAGCGCTGGAGGGTTATACACAGATACTGTATATATTTGTACAAGAACTTATACAATTCGTAAGTTGTGGCCAAACGTCGCTTCCGTTCTCCTTTCATTATAATGACTTATTGGTCGGTGAGGTGGTGGATCGGTGATGGGGTATAGTGGGATGTTTGCAAGAACGAAGTAGTGGGCAGCTGGCAAAGGTGGAACTATAGTCGGTCACGTGCGTACGTACGTACATACATACATACGTACGTACGTACATACATACATACATACATACGCACATACATACATACATACATACATACATACATACATACATACATACATACATACATACATACGTACATACATACATACACACACATACATACATACATACATACATACATACATACATACATACATACATACATACATACATACATACATACATACATACATACATACATACACACATACATACATACATACATACATACATACATACATACGCACATACACACATACATACACACATACATACATACATACATACACACATGCATACATGCATACACATGCATACACACACGTACATACATACATACACATACATACATACATACATACATACATACATACATACATACATAAATACATACATACATACATACCTACATACATACATACATACATACATACATACATACATACATACATGCATACACACATACATACATACATACATACATACACACATACACACATACACACATACACACATACACACATACATACATACATACATACATACATATACACATACATACATACATACATACACACACACATACATACATACATACATACATACATACATACATACATACATACATTCATACATTCATACACACATACATACATACATACATACATACATACATACATACATACACACATACATACACACATACATTCATACATACATACATACATACACACATACATACATACATACACACATACATACATACATACATACATGCATACATACACACATACACACATACATACATACATACATACATACATACATACATACATACATACACACATACACACACATACATACATACATACATACATACACACATACATACATACATACATACATACATACATACATACATACATACATACATACATACATACATACATACATACATACATCCATACATACATACATACCTACATACATACATATATACATACACACATACATACATACATACATGCATACACACATACATACATACATACTACATACATACACACACATACATACATACATACATACATACATACATACATACATACATACATACATACATACATACACACACATACATACATACGTACATACATACATACATACATACATACATACATACATACATACATACATACATACATACATACATACATACATACATACCAACAAAGGATGGACAGATCCACGCCTTTAGGAGCTTCGTCCCTAAAAAAACTGTCGATGCTCAGCGGTAGAATACTAAGCTGGCATGCAGGGGACCCGGGTTGGAATCCCATTGTGTCCTTGGCGTTTTTCACTTCAGTTTCTTATTTCGTGCGGCAGTGGTTACGAACACCGGCAGCGGCGGCGTCGGACAACTACGGAGCCGCACGCGACGCTTCTTGCGGTCTCATAACACCATTCACTGTAAAAAACTATATGAGAGAAGTAGTTGACCTATTTGGCGCTTTATTATTCTTCCTGATTTATGATTTATTACAGTTATTCTGTACCTTTGTTGTTGTTGAACAGTGTCATAATCTAGTGGTGTAACATTTGTGAACCATAGTTTGTCCTGATCCTGTTATTCCCGTATAGCTAACATATCGTAATGTGTATGACCGATGTCTTCGAGAACTGGATGCAGTGAGTGAAAAGGGGGTGTTGGTCTCATTTAACTGATGAGTCTGAAAAGCCAACCGCAAGGTTCTCAAGTTGTGTATGTTTACAATACTCAGTTCGCTCCAGTGTTCGTTTGTACTGTCGTGATAATTAATATTCCAGGTGGCACGAATCAGTATTCTTCGCGAAACAAATAGTGGTTGCTAATTAGATTGTGTAGTGCTTCCCCATATAAGTATGAAGTAATGAAGGTAGGATTGCACAATAGCGTAGTACATTTGTTTTTTAAACCATATTGATAATAAATTTCTTG
Source organism: Rhipicephalus microplus (assembly GCF_043290135.1). Classification (NCBI taxonomy): domain Eukaryota; kingdom Metazoa; phylum Arthropoda; class Arachnida; order Ixodida; family Ixodidae; genus Rhipicephalus; species Rhipicephalus microplus. The sequence goes on from NC_134708.1 coordinate 97,408,445, forward strand.
TTTTGTAGTTTAAACCGACAAAGGAGGAGGCTTTAGAACACTCATGATTAAATGGATCTGTCCGAGTTGGCCTTTCAATAAAAATGACACCTAAAAATCGTATAGAATTGAGACGCTACTACAGTTAAATAAACCATAGGAACAAGCAAAATTTTGTACAGGATAGTGCACAATTGACAATATTCATACCATCAATATGTAATAGAGAAGTGCACGGAATACAAGCAACCCGTATACATAGCCTTGATAGATTACGAGAAAGTGTTTGACTCAGTCGAGACATACGCAGTGATGCAGGCACTACGGAATCAGGGCATCGACGAAGCCTACATAAACATACTGAAAGAAATCTACAGTGGATCTACAGCCAACATAGTTCCTAATAAAGAATGCGACAGAATCCCCCCCCCCACCCCAAAGAAAGGGTGTAAGGCATGATGACTGATTGATTTGTGGGGTTTAACGTCCCAAAACCACCATATGATTATGAGAGACGTCGTAGTGGAGGGCTCCGGAAATTTTGAGCACCTGGGGTTCTTTAACGCGCACCCAAATCTGAGCACACGGGCCTTCAGTGCCAACGAGTACTTGCACTGTCCGGCGAGTACTAACAGCGACGGGACGTAACATGGGTAAACGTTGCAAAACTAAACCTTTCAAGTATGACGAGGTGCCATTGACGAAAATATACGAACACCGGTCGATACGTCGATGAGCCCGCCTGGCTAAGGCATCTGTTCAGTTCATACAACATGGGTATTCATTTTTCTCTGGCTCGCGGCATTCCGCAATACCGATGCCGAGAATTAGAGAATTCGTTATGTAAAAAATTAACAGCAGCTCGAAAAAAAAGGATTCGCAGTCGACAGGATTCGAACCTGTGCGGCGAGACCCCAATGGATTTCTAGTCCATCGCCTTAACCACTCGGCCACGACTGCCGGGACAACGTTCCGTGCGGAAAGGGTTGGGTCACGCATTACCTGAAGACTTTCGCAATTAAGTAAGCACAATTGTTCGTGCGTGACGGATGCTGGGACAGTGTGCGAATTCGTTATGCAAAAGTTAACAGCACCTCGAAAAAAAAAGATTCGCAGTCGACAGAATTCGAACCTGTGCGGGTAGACCCCGATGGATTTCTAGTCCATCGCCTTAACCACTCGGCCACGACTGCCGGGACAACGTTCCGTGCGGAAAGGGTTGCGTCACGCATTACCTGAAAACTTTCGCAATTGAGTAAGCACAATTGTTTGTACATGACGGATGCTGGGACAGCGTGCGAATTCGTTATGCAAAAATTAACAGCACCTCGAAAAAAAAGTTTATGCAGCCGACAGGATTCGAACCTGTGCGGTGAAACCCCAATGGATTTCGAGTCCATCGCCTTAACCACTCGGCCACGACTGCCGGGACAACGTTCCGTGCGGAAGGGGTTGGGTCACGCTTTACCTGAAGACCTTCGCAATTAAGTAAGCACAATTGTTCGTGCGTGAAGAATGCTGGGACAGCGTGCGAATGCGTTATGCAAAAATTAACAGCACCTCGGAAAAAAAAGGATTCGCAGTCGACAGGATTCGAACCTGTGCGGGGAGACCCCAATGGATTTCTAGTCCATCGCCTTAACCACTCGGCCACGACTGCCGGGACAACGTTCCGTGCGGAAGGGGTTGGGTCACGCATTACCTGAAGATTTTCGCAATTAAGTAAGCACAATTGTTTGTGCGTGACGGATGCTGGGACAGCGTGCGAATTCGTTTTGCAAAAATTAACAGCACCTCGAAAAAATAGATTCGCAGTCGACAGGATTCGAACCTGGGCGGGGAGACCCCAATGGATTTCTAGTTTATCGCCTTAACCACTCGGCCACGACTGCCGGGACAACGTTCCGTGCGGAAGGGGTTGGGTCACGCATTACGTGAAGACTTTCGCAATTAAGTAAGCACAATTGTTCGTGCGTGACGGATGCTGGGACAGCGTGTGAATTCGTTATGCAAAAATTAACAGCACCTCGAAAAAAAAAGATTCGCAGTCGACAGGATTCGAACCTGTGCGGGGAAACCCCAATGGATTCCTAGTCCATCGCCTTAACCACTCGGCCACGACTGCCGGGATAACGTTCCGTGCGGAAGGGGTTGGGTCATGCATTACCTGAAGACTTTTACAATTAAGTAAGCACAATTGTTCGTGTGTGACGGATGCTGGGACAGCGTGCGAATTCGTTATGCAAAAAATAACAGCACCTCGAAAAAAAAAAGATTCGCAGTCGACAGGATTCGAACCTGTGCGGGGAGACACCAATGAATTTCTAGTCCATCGCCTTAACCACTCGGCCCCGACTGCCGGGACAATGTTCCGTGCGGAAGGGGTTGGGTCACGCATT